>NC_084463.1:83609851-83909851 GCF_027409185.1 Cynocephalus volans
CTGGGCAGTGGGGAGGCTGGTCATGTCCCAATTGGGAATTTCTTTGTGTAGGTGGCCCTGGAACTGATAACACAGTCTACTTGTTAATAAGCCATACCTAGAAATGAGGAAATCAGATATGTGAGTCAGATGACCCAGGTGCTAAAACCATCCTCTTTTTTTTTTTTTTTTCCTGCATCCTTTTCTAGATGTTTGTAGTATGAAGGTGCAGTCACTTCATGGCACTGGGGCTCTTTCAGGACCCCTCCGATCATGTTCTGAAATCTCTGAGTAGGAGAGCCTAGAGCAGAGCTGGTGCCTTGTTATCAGAGCTGGGCTCAGCGAAGTTTTACAGAGCACTGGTTCCCATCTGGATGGCAAAGAATCTGCAGAGAAAAGGGAAGATCCCAAGGATAAAAATTAATTTGATTTTATTACCCTCTGGATGTGTCAACAATGGATTCGTAGGGATGGATGAAGGGGGTGGTGACTTTTCATCTCTATTCTGACCACCCCTCACTGTCACCATCGTCAGGAACCCTGAGTACTTGTCAGTTTCTGCAACTTCTGCTTGTGTGACTTTGGACAATCAATTTCTCTCTTAGTCTTAACATATGAGCCAAGATATCCCAGTGTGACTTCTTTCAACAGGGAATAGTTTAGGTTAACCAAGAATTTCTAAAAAGCCTTGCTTAGGCATTTAGGTGGGGATAGGGCAGTTCAATGTTTTTGAGTATGAAAAACCCCACCCTACAAAAGAAGTTTTTATGACCTTTCCTCCTCCCATAGAAGAGTGACTGTGTTACCACCACCCCAATCTCTACTCCTTTCCTCAGTGAGAAAGATTCCTCCTCTACAGGTAAGAATTCCTCTAATTCAGTGATCACCCACTGAAGTGTATGCTGTGGTATCCATGGCCCTCAGTAGACGGTGAGTGGCCCCAGAGCAGAGATGAAAGTTCTCTAGGCATCTGTCCATCTCCACCCTTCTGTGTGAGGCTGAGCATGAGGTAGCTGTTTGGAATATGGTGGATTATTTGATTGAATATTGGTTGAATATCATAAAATCCTATTATTACTAATCTAATCAGTCTCCCCTTCACTCCTATATGTCACACTACAGATAGAGTGACAGATGCTCAGTAAGTATTATCTAATGTTTTTTTCTGAATAATAGATGCTAAAATAGTTTTCTCAAATTTCTGCCTCCAGATCCACAAGTCAATTCAGGTTGTTTTTAATAAAACTATGAACATTTCTGTACAAATGTTTCTATAAAGATATGCTTTCATTTCTCTTGAGTAAATACCTACTAGTTGAATGACTAGGTCATGTAGTAGATATAGGTTTACTTTTTAAGAAACTGACAAAGTGGCTATACCATTTAATATTTTCACCAGCAGTATATGAATGTTTCAGTTTCTTTGCATTCTCACTATCATTTATAAAGCAGTATTTTTAAATTTAGCTATTTTAATAGGTCTAAAGTGATAGTTCATTGTTGTTTTAATTTATATTTCCCTAGTGATTAATAATTAATATTCTTGAGCATCTTTTCAGTACTTATTTGCTATCCATATATCTTTTCTGGTGAAATGTTTGTTCAAATCTCTTAACAGTGTTTTCTTGGATTGTTCATTTTCTTATTGAGTTTTGAGCATTCGTCATATTCAAATCCTCTATATGATAGATGATTTCAAAATTCCTCGGCTTTTTCATTCTTTTGACAGTGTGTTTAGAAGGGAAGATAGATTTTTTTCTTTCTTTTTTCTTGTATTTACATATCCATGACGGGAAGATGTTTTTAATTGTGATAAAGTTCATTTTATCACTTTGCCATTTTATTCATCATGAGTTTTGAGTTTTATCAGGAAAGAAACAGGGTTTTGTTTAGCCCAATATTACAATTTTTTTTTTCAAGAAGTTTTATGGTTTTAGGTTTTACATTGAGGTCCATAATCCATTTTGAGTTAATTTTGTGTATGATACATTGATATATATTGAAGTCCTCTCTCTCTCTCTCTTCTTTTTTTTTTTTTGCATATGGATATCCAGCTGATCCAGCACCATTTGTTGAAAATCAACCCTTTTTCCATTGAATTGCCTCTGCACCCTTGTCAAAAATCAGTTGTCCATAAGTATGGGTCTATTTATTTCTGTACCATTTATTTATTCTGCACCATTTAAAACAGTGGGGCGTAGTGTGAAAGCTCGTAAACCGTCTCTTGGACTGCAGCACCTGCTCCCGTCTTTATTTGTTTATCTTTATACTAATTTTTATCTTGTTATCTGTATTATCTATATTTACCTTAATACCACACTGTTGTGAGTTTTGTTAGTACTCCAACTTTGGCCATTTTTGCAAAAATCCGTTGGGTGCAGGTCATTTGCATTGAGGTCTTTGCTTGGTTGGGGATCTACAGCCTGGGGGACATCCAGAAAGTGAGGGCAAGTGGAGGAAAGTTTGGGGTTACCTACAGTGAGGGGCTAGAGCTTCTCTCACCTCCTTGCCCCTAAACTCCTGCCTTGCACCGCTTCCTGCCACACCAGTGGGATACTGGAGCCTGGCCACCTAGACCCCCGGGGAGCGGGGGGGTTGAGCAGTAGTTCTGGGTTCTAAAGGGACCTCAGATGAATTAGCCAGCGGCGGGAGAGATGGAGGGGCCTTGAAAGAGTGATCTCTTTTATAATCTGGAGTACCCTCGGAATAGCCACTACACCGCCCCACCCCTCCATTCTCTAGCGCCCTGGCCCCCAAAGAAGGCTGTCTTGCTTCCAGTTTGGCAGCCTAGCCTCCTCCACCTCACTCCTCTGGCACTGTTAGGGAGGGAAGAGAGGATGGCGGAGGGGGCTAAATTGGCACCAACAGCACAGAGGGTGTGGCATCCTCTTGCCCCTCCTCCCGCCCCGTACCTCGGAATCTTCCACTATGGGTTCTGCATCCCCCACCGTAACCAAGACCCTCTACTGCTTTGCCACAGTTGGTTTACACAGATGCTCTGCGCCTCTGGCCTCCGTCTGCCGGGCTGCCCGGCCAGGACGTCTGGGCCAGAGTCTCAATCCCTCTGGCCCCATAACCCCGCCCCACTTCCCTGAAGCACCTGAGAGCTGAACGCGCCGGAGTCCAGCGCCCACCCGCGGACGGACAGAAGCCTGTGCCGCAGTCCAGGAGGCGGCCTGCGAGCGGTCCCCTCCGCCCCACTTCTACAGACAGGCAGGTGCATGCACTGCGCAGTCGGATGCTCGGATCCCGGTCACACGCTGTCCTTTCGCATTCACACAGACGCTCCTGCAGACAGCCAGCACTCGCTCCGACACGTGCGCCCGCGCCCGCAGCTAGCAAAAGGGAAGGCGCGCACGAATCCAAGCCACTCTCGCCCGGATACCCGAGCTACCCCGCATATTTCTGCTTTGGAAATAGGCAGGTTCTGTACACTCAGGGCTATACACTGTCCCTAAACACGCACGTCCACGCACACGAACTCAGCCGCTCCCTCCCTCTTTTCCTAAGGAAAGCCTCAGTCAGCGCTGCTCGCTCTCAATTACTCCAGAGTGGGGGCTGGGAGGGCTGGGGGTAGGACGGTGAAGAGGAAGAGAAGGAGCGAAACTCACACTCCCGCCCCACACACCCCCTGGGCCCTCAGGCTCGCCCTGCGCTGCTTGGCGGCTGTACCCTAAATGGCGCCCCTGAGGGCTTTCGGGAAGCTTCGCCTGAGGGTGCCAGGCAGGCGGCGAAACCAGAGGTTCGCAGAATCCCCACGGCTCGTGCTCACTGTTTCTGCGAGTCAGAAGGGAGCTCAGGAAATATCTGTCTAGGCCCTCTAGGTCATACTTTTATGGTAGGACCGAGCTGGTGGAGTGGGGGTGTATTGACCTCCAGCTCTTGAACAATTGAAACTCCAGGCAACACCCCCACAGAATCCGAAGGTCCCACTGGGGCAGTTCCTGCCTGGCCTGCAACCCCTGGGCACAGAGGCAGGATGATCCACCGTGGCCTAGGCCCCCATGAAGACAGCGCCATACCTAGAACTCGGGCTTCAGGCTGTGGTGGATGGGAAGCCAAGGACCTTTGAAATCCTACAGCAGGAACCACTGCTCTTGGAGGAGTTCTGTATAATAGGAAGGTCTCTCTGCCCAGATATTGTTGGGCTCACTTTGGGATGCAAAGAGGGACACGAAGGCAGCCTTTACTTTATTAGCTGCTGTGGATACAAAGTCCCCCCACAGCTCATTGAAACTTAATCCCCCCTGTGACAGTGTTAAGAAGGTGGGAAATCCTATCATGGTGAATGTAAGATGCGTCCTCTAAAAGGTGATTAGATTGTGAGGACCACACCCTAGTGATTGGATTAATCCATTGATGATTTAATGGTCGTCATGTGTGAGGTTATGCTGCCTTCATAAGGAGACAGAGTGAGAAGCTTAGCTCTGTCTCTCTCTTGCTTAGCCATCTCACCATGTGACACCCTACATCACTGTAGAGCCACCACCAACAAGGCCCTCACGAGACGTGTTTTCTGGACTTTGGACTTCCCAGACTCCAAAACTATAGTGAATAAACTTTATTTTTTTTATAAATTACCCGGTTTCAGGTACTCTGTTATAAGCAACAGAAATAAACTAACACGGGGGCCCTTCTGCCCAAAGCCATTCAAAAACTAGAGGAGACTTCTGCACCCCTCTGATGTCAGAGGTGGAGGATGGGGGGAGCAATCGTCAGCCTCTTACCAGGTTCCTGCCCAGTCCTCTTACCAGGTTCTTGACTCCACCACAGGAAAGAATTCAAGGGCAAAGTCACAGTGGACAGAACAAGTTTAATAAAATAGATAAGAAATACAGGTTCCACAGAGAGAGTGAGCCATAGCTCCACAGACTGAGCAGGGCCCACACCAAGTTTAACACAAAAGCAAGAAAAACATGCTTAAAGTTCAGTACAAAGTGGAGGCTGACAAAAGAATGAGCAACTGCTTGCTGAAATTAAGTTAGATACAAAGTAAAATATACACACTTCAACCTTCAAAGTCCTAGTCACCTCCAGAAAGAGAGCAACAACCCTTCCTTTGCCTGGGATTTGGCTTTTACAGTTTTGCTAACAAATATTCAGTTAAGGGGGTGGTTCCCAGTTAGATGCACTAGAATGTTCTGTGCTCTCTATTGAGCATGCCCAGCCACTGGATTGTGTAAACCAGCCCCCTATGGTCTCATTTTCTCAGTGGGTGTTGGTGCTAAAAATAGACCTAACTGGCAACAATAACCTTCCTCCCGGGGAGAGCTCAGAGGAGGGAAGCCAAGACCTCAGAGAGTGGCTGGAAACGAGAGGCATGTCCTGAAACCTGAGCCCAGGGAAATTGAGCACCTCCTGCATCACCTGTCCTTGATTCCCACCTGGGAGAGGGCTGCCCAGTAGAAGGTGAGGTTGGGAGGCATTGCCTGCCTGGGTGAGGACTCTGCCATCTACACTCCTCTTCCCCAGCAGCTTTGGGCAGTAACATTCTCCACAAGGCTCTGGGACAGAGTGTGGGGGTGCATGGAAGAAGGGAGTGAAGTAGGAAAGAAAGTCCAGAAGGCTCCAAACCCTAAAGCCCCAGGGTCCTCAGCTTAGCAGAAGTCATGAGTGGAGCTAGGGCCCTGGAAACAGGCTGGGAGTGCAGGAGGCTTCCAGATTGGTGATTGGCCTCCTTAGCAGCCCCAAAATATTAATTTGGAGGAAGTTTGAATCTTTGGGGCCAGTACGCCAGCAGGTCTCTAAAGACCTGGTCTGTGTCACTAGCACCCTTCTGAAGTGTTGGGACATGTAGCTGTACTGCCATCACACAGAGCACAAACTTGGGTTGTGTCCTCTGCTGCACAGTTGCATGCTGGGTTACCCCAGTGTGCAGAAAGTTTCAGCCTGGGGCCGAGCAAGGCATAGTTTCTGTAAAGGCTACCAATCTGACTCAGATCCCTGTGCTCTAAGAGTGAGTGCTCACGAGACCCCAAGGGGAGTTTACCATTCTTAACGCTAATATACCTGGTTCAGTGGTTGGTTATCTTTTTGGCTGCCTCGATGGGACTGGCTATTTCAGCTCTGAGCATATATAATATTTTGACCTAGTCTTTTTCCTCCACTAGTATCTTCCCACAGTGTATGCTACATAGTAGGTGCACAGCAAATGCCCCATGAAGGCAGGAAGAGCAAAGCTGTGAATAAATTAACAGTTTGATGGGTTCATTACCCTAAGTGTCATACAGTACATTTGCAGCCAAGTTGATTTGGGCTGCTTAGTGGAATTGGGCTGTAGACCCTATTTATTTATTTATTTGTTCATTCATTCATTCATTTATTTATTTGTTATTATTTATTTATTTATGTTGTGCCTGGACCTTGGACCTTGGTGTTATCAACACCATGCTCTAACCAGACAGCTATAGATCCATTAGATGGAAGAGCAGATCATTGGTCCAAAGACATATATCTTTTCATTTAATGAAAGGAATCAGTGTCCTGGTGAAAGTTTTCTGGAATCTGATGTGAGAGGAAGGAATGAGGGCTTCTCCTCAGAAATTCACCAGCTTGAAAAGCAAAACAAGGCAGTTTCCCTCAGCTCAATCTTGTGAAATATTAGTGAGCGAATGGGAGCAAAAGTCAATTGAAGCAGGAAACTCTGAGAATTTTCTGATTGTTAAACCTGCCCCCTTCAGCTGGAGAAACTGTTTTAGAAATTTTATTCTTGGCTGTCTTAATTGCGAACTTTAGCTTCTGTAACCTAGCTTGCTTCGCAGTTTTGCACTGCCCTAAGGGCTGAATGCAATTTGGCTCCAGAACTGATCTATAGCCAACCAATCCGAACTAACAGACTTGCATCCCTTATTTGCATAAGAGGACCTAAATGAGAACTTGAGTGAGAAGTTTTGGCTATATAAGGCTCCCCTTTCCTTCATTCCAGGAGACACGAGCCTGATGCTTATGCTTTCCTTGCTTGCAAGCAATAAAGCACTGTAACACCAAAAGGAGCTGTTAACTAATAAAGAGCTGTAATACCAACATTGGTCTTGGATTTCTCTGTGCAAGCAACCTCGCAACACAATAAAATAATTTGCTTTTTTAATTGAGAAAATTGCATCTTGATTTCCCTCGAACTATTCTGAGCTTCAAGGAATCTTCATTCAACCTAACAAGCATGAGAACCTACAGAGAATAGTTTCCTAGGAATATCTTTGGCTTTTCAATCATCTCAAATATTTTGATACTCAGTTTAAATACTTTTTATCAGTACTTTGAAATTTTGAAAATAGTGGTCTTAAAATTTGAGAGTAACAAGTTCTGTGTACTATAGCTTTTGAAGATTATTTTTATTTAACTTACTCTGTTTTCTTTACAATTTTTCTAGAAGAAATATTCCTTAGAAGAAAGTTTTATTCATTCAACATGTATTTATTGAATACCTACTATATACCAGGCATTGTTCTGAGCAGTAGGAATTCACAATGAACAAAATAAAAACTCCTGCTCTCCTAGTACTCATATTACAGTGATGTACTTAACCAGAAGCCTTGTATATCACCCCTCTCTCCTGAAAAAAAATCTACTGGGAGGAGTATTCTATTAAGGCCCATTAGTTCAATTTTGTTAATAGTCTTGGATAGTCTTCTACTTTCCTACTGATTTTCTCTCTACTTGATCTATTATTATTGTGATACTATTGATACTATTACCTAAGCTACCTGCCACCCAAACAAACAAAAGACTCAAAATGCAAATGTTGATGATAAGGGTAGTAAGTTTTATTCAGGATAGGAGACCTGAAGGAGTTTCCTCAAAGCTCAGTTTTACTGAGAGGTTTTTAAGGAGGGGACTGAGGGAAAGGAATGGGGGAAGTGAAAAGCAAGAGAGAAGGGGATTTGAGCTATGGGGGTTCTTGCAAGGAGACAGATGCAAAGTATTGCCAAGGCTCCATCTGGTTTCTGTTCTCGTCCTTAATTTTATCTTAGGGTCCTGCAGGATTTTGATTTGCTTTGGGGTAGAGTCAGCTTCTTTGCAGAGTGTTTGTGTAGCTTTCCAGGGCTCTGGCTGGCTTTGCTTGTACCGAGGGTCAGCATCCAGACATTTGGCCTTGATCAGTTCTCAGAATTCTACAAGCCTCAAAGAAGAACTGTTAGTTTTGTAAGGTACTGCTTACCTTTTCAGTGGTCTTACTTTTATATTTAGCAAGCAAATTAAGAAGGTCGGGGGATATGAAGAAAGAGGGGAGTAAAAATACTGTGTCCCTTCTAAATGGAAGCACTTCAGAAAGTAGGACTGAGCAAAGACTTTATGAATAAAATCCCAAAAGCCCAGGCAACAACAACAAAATAAACAAATGGGATTATATGAAACTAAAAAAATCTGCACAGCAAAAGAAACAATTAGCAGAGTAAAAAGACAATGTACCAAATGTGAGAAAATATTTACAAGCTATGCATCTGACCAAAGATTAATATCTAGAAAGTATAAGGAACTCAGACAACTTAACATTAAAAAATACAAGTAACCCGATTAAAAAATGGGCAAAAGAAGATACACAAATGACCAACAGACATGAAAAACTGCTCAATATCACTAAGCATCAGAGAAATGCAAATAAAAACCACATTGAGATATCATCTCACCCCAGTTAGACTGGCCATTATCAAAAAGACAGAGAATAACAAATGGTGGCAAAGATGCAGAGAAAGGTGAACCCTGTTATACTGGTGGTGAGACTGTAAATTATGAAAAACAGTATGGAGGTTCCTCAAACATCTACAGAGAGAACTACCATATGATCCAGCAATCCCACTGGTGGGTATATACTCAAAGGAATGGAAATCATCATGAGGAAGGGCTACCTGCACTCCCATGTTTATCACAGCTCTATTTACAACAGCCAAGATATGGAACCAACCTAAAATCTATCCATGGATGACTGGGTAAGGAAAATGTGGTATATATACACGATGGAATACTACTCTGCCATTTAAAAAGAAAAGAAGAAATTCTGCCATTCACAGCAAAATGTATGAAAATAGAGAAAATTATGTTGAGTGAAATAAGCCAGGCACAGAAAGAGAAATACGACACATTCTCACTCATAAGTGGGAACTAAAAAATAAAAATAAAAATAAAACACAAAAGGAGGAAAGAAAGATATAATAACCACAATAATCATTGAACTTTCAAAAGGAGAGAACAGAACTGAGTCCACTAGAGGTGGGAAAGGCGGAGAGAGGTTAGAAGTTGGTAAAGGGTCACACAAAATGATTACATTGTGCCCTGATCTGATCATCACATATTGCACACAGGTATGGATATCCAACGCTTTATCTCACAGATATGTACAATCAATTATGATTCAATTTTAAAAAAGACAAAAAAAATCTAGGGGTGGCCCGTGGCTCACTTGGGAGAGTGTGGTGCTGGTAATACCAATATCTATATATAGGGATCCGAACCCGTGGCCTTGGTGTTATCAGCACCACACACTCCCAAGTGAGCCACGGGCCAGCCCTACCAGTCTTCTTTTTTTAAAAAAGAAAAAAAAAAATCAGAAATTCAGAACAGAGTTCAGTAATATTAAATAAAATTTGTGCCAAGATTCTGATTCCATTACTCTGGCATGCTGACATGGAAAGGGAAGATAGATGACTAGCAATGCCTCTCAAGCATGGGAGGGTCAATATGGTGATGGTGGCCACTGAAAACTGGCCCTTCTTTTGTGCATGCACTTGAGATTGCAATGTTTGGGGTAGCGCATATCAAGGATGAAATCATCCTCATGAAATGTGAGCTCCAATACATTAAATTTTCAAATACCAGATTGCATTAGTAGAATGCAGCTTCAGAAAATGCCTTATGTCAAAGACACAGAAGGAGATCAAGTATGAACTCAGAAACATCCTTATTCAAATTTCATTGCCACTTTTGAACTCTTTCCAATAGCAATAAAATGTGCACTATTCCCCCCCCCCAAAAAAAACACCAAAAACCTCCAATTCCATCCATGTTGCCCCAAA
This sequence comes from Cynocephalus volans, assembly GCF_027409185.1. Classification (NCBI taxonomy): domain Eukaryota; kingdom Metazoa; phylum Chordata; class Mammalia; order Dermoptera; family Cynocephalidae; genus Cynocephalus; species Cynocephalus volans. The sequence goes on from NC_084463.1 coordinate 83,619,841, forward strand.
TGACAGAATTTCTTTCTTTTTAAAGGCTGGAATAGTATTCCTTGTGTATATATACTACATTTTCTTTATCTATTTATCCATTGATGGACACTTTGGTCTATTCCATATTTTGGCTCTTTTGAATAGAGCTACAATGATGTAGACATCTATTAAAAAAACTGATTTGAAATTCTTTTGGTATATACACAGATGCGGGATTGCCAGATCATATGGCAATTCCCAGTTAGACAGAAAGGATAAGATTTTTTTTTTTTTTGAGATCTATTGCACAGCTTGGTGAATATAGTTAATAATAGTTAATAATATATTGTAGTAATAGTGTATTTCAGAATTGCTGAGAATAAACTTTAAATGTAGAGAAAATGATAAGTATTTGAATTGATAAATATGTTAATTAGCTTGAATTATTTTTCATTGTTATTTTCATAACATCACTTTGTATCCCATAATTATATATAATTATAAACCGCCAATTTACAATAAATTTTTTAAAAATCTTATTATTTTGCATTCTGTTTTGTAGTTTTTTCTCTCTTAGGTTATAAATCTTACACTGCAGGTAGCAATGCATAAAAGGAGTTCACATTGCTTTTAATAATTTAAAATGTCAGTTGCTATATTTTTTATTATTACTGTTAGAGGCAACAGCCTCACAGCCTCACTCCCTTGTGTTTGAGGTGCTGCATGTAATAATTAGAGGCACAGAAAACAGAGTGAAGGAAATGAAGAGGTGACCACTCTTGATGCAGGTTATCATTTTATTAGTTTATTAGGGCTTCTATAACAAATTACCACAAACTCGGTGGCTTAATCTGCATTATTCTTACACAGTTCTGGAGGATAGATGTCTGAAATCAAAGTTGTCAACCAGCACACACTTTCTCCCAAGTTTCTAGGGGGCTAAATAATTTTTCCTAATCTCTTCCAACTTCCAGTGGCTCCTGGTGTTGCTTAACTTGTGGCAATACAACTGCAATATCAGTCTCCTTCTTTTTATGACCTTTTATCCCTGTGTCTCAGTCTCAAACATCTCTCTTCTTTCTTTTATAAAGGTATCAGTCACTGCATTTAGGACCTACCCTTAACTCACATAATCTCCTACAGCCTCAATTTATTACATCTGCAAAGACCAAATTTCCAAATAAGGTCACATTGGTAGGTACCAGGTGTTGGGACTTGGACATAACTTAGTGAGGGCACAATTCAAGCTACTAGGTCATTTAACAAATAAAAGAAAGTTTTCCTAAAATCCGAAGATTCTGTTTTTGCTTACAAAGTTTTTCTGCTGCCCTACATGTATATTACACATAGCAGGGGCAGAAATTGTTGAAGCAAAGTTTCACAATTTTCCAGTTGTCCAATAACTTCTTAGGTTTCGTTTCTAGATCTAGAATTACTGGGTCAATAATCTGTAAGAATTTTACAGATATGCAAGTTAGTAAGAATTTTAATGCATATTTGCAAAATATCCTCCAATAACATCATATAAAACACATCAGTGGTATGAGAGAGTACACAGTTAATAATTAACAATATTGGATATCATCTCTTAATAGTTACCAATTTAATAATTTTGTAAGTATAGTTCATTTACTGCTTTCTAGAGGAAACAAATACCTTTTCATTAATATCATGGACATTCTTAACCTTCAGTAATAGTAAATATGTTAAAACTTAAGAAATTGAAATTTTGTATTATAAACATATATATGCAACATTTATTGACTTTCTTAAATCATTGTAGTTGATTATTAAATGCCATATATAAAACTAATTATAACTAAAGACACCTAAATAACTATTTATGTGACTTATATGAGAGATGTGTATCTGCATCTGTTAGTATATTCTTATAAAAATAGCTTCTTTTTCCAGAAGCTTCATTCTTACCACCAAAAGATCATAAAATATAAAGAGATGATAAATTTTAAAAAGAAAACTGAAGAAGTTATTACATTGAAATGAACAAGGAGTTTAGCCATCCTGGTATTTTTCTGTACCTGTTTTTGTCTATGTATATTTATAATTTAAACATATTTCCAAAATTAAGTAATATTTACAGTTTTGTAAAACTATATATTTAAAAGTTTCATTAATTTAGGCTTTTCCAAGTAATATTCTATTGTTTGAAATATTCAGTTAATTACTTGTTTGTAACTCACTTAGATATAAACATTTTAAATGAAGGAAAGCCTATTTCAAAAATAGCTTATGAAGCCTGATCCGGTTAAACATTCTCTATTCAAATAAGTCATCATTTAAATCAAGGTATCTTTTTGACCAATTTGAGTTTGTTCAAATTGATTTCAACAAAATTATCTGCATTTTCTTTTCTACTTAGTGCCTATTTCCTCTTTAAATTCAAAATTAAATCAGCCAGGAGTACCAGTCATTTGAGCTTCTACTCTGTTACTCTTTTTCTCAAACCACCCACAATAATCACTGGCATTTTGATCTTCAATTCTAAAGACTGTAGACATTGATCAGGAATGAAGAGATTTATATGGTCATGATGAAGTTGAGATAATATAAGATCCTAGATCATAGTGAAGAAAGAGCAGGAATCATGAAGAAGGGAAGGATGTATATTCAAATGTCATATTAAAATATTGTCAGATGTGGGGGCTGGAATGGGAGTACAATATAGGACCCCAGAAACTCAGACATGAATTTGCCATGTGGGTGTTTGAAAACCAATGCCCAGAAGAACCAGCACTAGGGTAGGTGTGTGTAGTGGATTATTCATGGAGACTAGGAAGGGAGTTAATCCAATCAATGGTGAAGGTATATCCTTCCGCCCATCCTCAGGCACTGATTGGATACTCCAAAAACCTAATCAGAGTAGGCCTTTGGGGATCCCAATGTAAAGGTGTTCTAAAAGCAAGGTTTGTTCTCTTCACAGGCCCTTGAATTTGGCTGGACTGTGAAAACCTCAGAAAGTTACAGCTGCCGTCCATACAGCTCAAAGGACATAAAACTCCTGAGTTGATGGGGTGGATTTTCCTGCAAGCACTGATCAGACCAATTATACATCCTTCAGGTGAGTACGAAGTTTTGAGAAGAATTCGTGCTTCTTTCCCATAAAGTCTTTCAACCAAAGTGTCAGAAGCCTAGTTAGTAAAAGTTACGTAATAATTTTCAGTTTATTCTTGAGCTATAGAATTTTAATCACTATCATTGTTTTGAAATTAATGATTTTTTTCCCCTTTATTTTACCTTCCTTGTATATACAAATTGTGAAATTCTGGAGGGCAAGTCCTAGATACTCTGTGGCTTTATTTTTGGCACGGGGCCTAGACTTGATTGGAAAACATTGTAGAATGTGAAAAGTGCTCTCATCTAGAACTTCAGATTTCATTCTTGGTCTTTAAAGTGCCCAGTAACAATCCAGAAACTCATGATAGATGTGGAAAGGTGGCATTGGTGACCACACTGAAGTACCAGAAATGAGAGGATTTTCTGCTGAATGATTCTTACCCTGGTCTAGAATTAGTAATTCTGATTCCCTACAGTCATTTATTTTAAAAGCACAATATATTTAATGACACTGCTTGTCATTTTAACTTGGGGTTTACATATTTCCACATGTGGATGACCTTTGGATAGTAAGTCTGATGTGATTGTGGAGTATATTGATCTGTTCTCAACAATGGGTACCTTTTACACTAAGGTTATTTAAATGTAAGAGTATTGAACGAAAGGTTTTGTCCTAACCAAGACTGATGCAATACTAATCAATTATTAGTATTGGGGTAGATGTTGTGAAGTTTTTAAATAAAAGAAAGCATTGAAAGTGACTAATTTGAGACTGGCGGGGTAGCTTAGCTGATTAAGAGCATGGTGTTGATAACACCAGGATTCAATCCCTGTACTGGCCTGTCGCCACAAAAAAAGAAAGAAAGGAAGGAAGATGACTAATTTTGCTCTCTAATTTTGTGAAATAGTTTATTTTTTTTAATTTTGGGGAGGTGTCTAATTTTAGCATGTCTGTGTATAGTTATTTTTCTAACGTTCTGCCCACGGGTAATAATGAGAGTATTTCTGCGTACAAGTGCAGAAGACAAAATGGGCGAAACACAAACTGCTTCCTCCTGTCATCTCACAAAGAACCTGCACATTTCACCACAATGGTGATTTTCGATTGATGTTTTATTTGTTGGTATATGTGAGCTTCTGATGAGAGAGAGATTATTTTCTTCCTCTTCGTATGCCTGACAAAACAGTCCCAATCATACTATATAATTCTAAATAATATGCTCGTTTTGATATTTCTTAATGTAGAAAAATGCTGACATTTAAAAGGAGTGAGGAATTTAGTTCTTTCCTTAAACTTTCCCAGATACACAGACACACATACACACATACACCTTTTCCATTTCTCTTATCTTCCCAATATACTTACATCATGAGTTTTGGTTTAATTATTCTATCAGTTATTGTGTCTCTGCAAAATGAAATCATAGCTAAGCCATAAGATATGCTGTTGTTATATTTCTTTTTTATTCATTTTTCCAACTTTCACTAGACCTGCCACCTCATCCTCAATCTCTCTGCAAGATTTACACGCCCACCAGGTGATCCCTCCAATTCATCTAGGGTTGTTATTTCCCCTCTAGGTTTGTGAGTGGAAACAGCTTCCCCTTATTTTTAGACTCGAGAGCCTTACCTTGATGGTTCTCTTCATCTTGGTGACAGCATTATTTTATTCCCTTCATTACATTATCTTGAACCACCTGAGTCTTTTTTCTGATTTTCTAACTCATAATTTTACAATCTCCTGTTGTTAATCAAATTTCTCACTTTTGTATTTCTAATATTATTTTGAAGTTTTTATTTTTGTTATGGTATTTTTAATTTACAAAATCTATTTTCCTCTCTGAATGTTCTTTTAAACAGTCTCCTGTTATTATTATTATTTTTTAACTATTCTACAACTTTGGAAAGTTATATAAATTCTTAGATTTTCTATTTTCATCATCTCTGTAATGGAATAATAGTAATAAACCCACTTCATGGAGTTGTGAGGAGAAAAATGAGATAATAATTGTAAAACATTTGTGTATTATTTACATAGGGCTGCAATAATGAATTATCTATCACAAATTGAGTAGCCTACAAGAGTAATTTATTCTTTCACAGTTCTGAAGGCCGGAAGTTGAAAAGCAAGGGTTCGCAGGGTTGGTTCCCTCTGGAGGCTCCGAGGGAAACTCCAGCCAGTGCCTCTCTCCTGCTTCAGGTAGCTGCTGCCAACCTGTGCCTTTTATTGTCTTGTGTCAGCAGAACTCCACTGTGCCTCAGTTTCCACATGGTCTTCCCTGTGCCTTTGTCTCAAACCTTCCTCTTCTTTCTCTTATGAGAACACTAGGTTTGGATATAGGTCCCATTAAATCCAGAATGATTTCATCTGGTGATCATCACGTTAATTACATCTGCAAGAACCCTATTTCCAAAAGATCACATTCATAGGTACCAGGGGTTGGGACATAGACATATATTTTGGGGGGACTCTTCTCAACTGAGGAAAATTTGGAAAAATGCATGGCTCATAAAACATAAAAACAACACAATTCTATTTTCACTTCCATGGCTTTGTGCACATCGTCATAACTTTTAGAATTAGAAAAACTGCAAATCTTCCTTTTTAGGTTCATATTTCAAATCTTATACATCTGTTTTCCAATGTCAATTATATATAATTTACCCTTGAGTTAGAATATATCTTATATTTATTTATTTATTTTTAGTAATCCTCACTTACAAAATACTGTTGTTGAAAGTTTATGACAATTTCTTTTATCTGAATTATTTGAAAGTGAGTTGTGACCATAAACACAATGTATGGAACTATTATTTCTTCATTCCTTTTTCTATGTTTTTACGTGAATGTTACCTTTACTTATTACTCTCTCTCTCTAGTAATGTTTGTTTTTATTTTTGGTTTTCTGACATTGATGAAATAGTATCAATAGTATTGTATTTTAAAGTAAATGGTCAATAATTTTTAGTTTACTTTCATTTCAATCCTCCACACTTGATTTATTTCAAAGCACTTTTTTTTTGCAGTTTTTAATTATTTTTATTTATGTCTTCAGTCATTATGGAAGAATTTTCCAGAAGTCTTTTTTATATCACAGGCTATGATTTTTCCCTATTCTATATCAAATATGAGCCTTAATTCTGCTTTTAATCTTTTAGAATATTTTAATCTATTATTTTTGACACATGTATTTATATGATATTATTATAACTATTAGGATCTTCACTATTCCAGTGAATTTTTAGATGTTATTCAAAACCTATATCCTTTTACACTTACTAAGAATTAAAAATAGTTCTCAAAAGTACTCTTCTCAGATATTCAGAAGCTCATTCTGTGAATTTCCCCTTTCTTTTGACTCTTAAGTCTGAAGTTTTCTTTCCCATCTTACACATATTCTTTTTCTGAAGGTGCATGTTATATTTCTCTTACTCTTTTGCCATTCACAAAATATATGGTTTTATCTAATGTTTTATGCACTGTATTTGTATGCAAATTGGTATATGTGAGGCTTAGTCTTAGAATAGAAGATTATTCTGAAAGGTTATTAAAAGTGTTATGAGAATTCATGGAGTGGTCTGAGAAACATGTAAAGAGATGTTACACTAGAAGACAAGTTTGGTTAGAAAATAGTAGCTGTCAGATTTGTTCTGTGTTCAAGTTCTTATTAAGTGCCATGCATATGGGAGGAACTTTCTAGAGCAGGCAAAACTTCTCCTGAGACTTGAATATCAGGAAGAGTTAACCAAGTAAAATTGGAAATGTTTTATAATTCTCATTAACTTTTTCTGTTTGAAAGGAGAAGCAGTATGGTTCATCAGAAAGCATTCATTCCAAAAAAAATTATCAATCAGCCATTTACTACAGATTTATGTGCCACCCATAAAAAGACCACAGGTGGATGCATGTGGTGAGATCAGTAACTTGTCTCATTCTATTTCCAGCTCTTCAATTGCATCTTTAGTTGTGGGTATCTGGTCTGCACTTAATAAGTGGCCACTCTCAGGGCACCACAAAGTGAATGTTCTTTCCCTTTTAGCCATTCTGCTTTCATTTTAATGTTTTGCTCTCCATCTCCAAGGCTTTACTGTTATCTGAAGTTTCTTGAGTGAGTGGCCTGGTGTTTGACTTCTTCAGTCCCCTTGAAGATAGGCTCTGGTGAAATTTGGCAAAAGGCAGACTGGAGTAAGGGGTTTTGGTGCATATTTTCAACATTTCAAATGTAGCATATGAAAGGAAAATATAAATTCCTATTTAGAAGTAGGTGATTCTTCATTTACTGTATATTGTTAATGGTAAATTAATGACAGAATGGGTATATTACAAGTGGGGTGTAATTTTTCTCATTCATACCATAAAAAGTGAGTAACTTTTTTTCCTCTTTCTCCAAAAAAATATAGAATCAGACATATTGCAGAAATTCCAGAAATAAATCATCTGCTGAGTCTTGAGAGTGAAGTTTGAGCTCCTGCTGAGATATCTGAAGGACTAGGACTTAATAAGCAACCCAAAGACCGAGAAATGGTATTGTACAGAGGACAAGACTGTTGGTCCAGTGAAGACATACTGAGGCTACTGGAATCCATGGAGAATAATCTCCTGTCCAATAACAGTCATTTGTTTAAAACAACCCAATCACATCTAGACTGGGAAAAAGTAGCTTTTAAAGATTTTTCTGGAGAAATGTGTAAGCTCAAGTGGTTAGAGATTTCTGTTAACTTGAAGTTCCATGCTTTGAAAGAATTAGTCCTGGAAGTTAAGGAGCACATTAAAAATACCTACAAAAGCAAAAACTGCAAGAAACATCCAGACTTCCCAAAGAAGCCCCTAACTGCATATAACCGCTTTGTCAAGGAGAACTGGCCTGAGTACTCTCAAAGGAACCCTGAGCTGACCAACCAGGAGCTGAACAAGTTGCTGTCTGAGAAGTACAAGGAGCTCCCAAAGCAGATAAAGCAGAAATATATTGAGGATTTCCAAAAGGGGAAGCAAGAGTTTGAGGAAAAACTGGCTCAGTTCAGAAAAGACCACCCTGATCTAGTTGAGGACTCCAAGAAATCTGGTGTCCCCAAGAGGAGCCATAGCAAAACCCAACAGAAGTTTCAGAGAAATGTGAAAGAAGTGAGGTCTCCTCCAGAAACTGATGAATTTTCCAAGAAGGTGAAATTCCATGGAGAGCCCAGGAAGCCCCCTATGAATGGATACCACAAGTTTCACCAAGATTCATGGTCGAGTAGGGAGCTGCAACATTTGACCCTGAGACAGCGGATGGTAGAGATTGGCAGACGCTGGCAGCACATCCCACAGGGCCTGAAGGAACATTACAGCAGCCAGGCTGAGGAGCTGCAGAAACAGTACAAGGTGGACCTGGATCTCTGGCTCAAGAGTCTGTCTCCCGAGGAATATGCTGCATACAAAGAGGCAACCTATACTAAGCGTAAGAACAGGCCCACGACAGGAGGCCCAAACCCCAAGTTTAGACGAACAGATCTGCAGTCCTTACCAGCAAAGAGTCTTCAGGAAGGACTTGGAAAGGAGCAGGAACTGGAGGTTCAAGGGACAGAATCAACAGAGAATTTTCAAGTCAATTATCATCCCTCATGGGGATCAGAAGAGAATAAGAAGGAAGACGGGGAAGAGGATAATGGCAGTGGAGATGAAGATGAAGAGGATGAATCTGAGGGCAGTGGCTCCAGCTCATCTTCCTCAGGGGACTCAGATTCAGATTCCACCTGAGCTTTGTTCATACATGAAGGGTTGTGAAGTATGCATAAAGCAAATGCACTTCACAGGGCCTGGTTTTCCAAAGTCTTGCAGTTTCAAATATTGACCTTGCGAAAGACAGGAAATTTACCCCAGGCTGTATAGCCTCTGTTGTAAGATAAAGAATTGTAACACAGCAAGATTGCTGGTTCAAAGACAGACAGGTTACTGATTGATATGTAAAGATACTGGGAAATTGCTGTAAGAAGAGAATGTTTGCTAAAATCAAGCTTTTGTTGTAAATTGCATTATAGAATGTCACCTTACTGAATGTTACCAGCTTCTTTTGTTAAATTGGTTAAACTGTTCTTAGCAAAAACCCCACCTATGTTCTCTTCCTGTAACTTTCTGGTCTGGAGAATAAGTGCAGGAAGAGAACCCCAATTCATGGTTAATTTCCCAAATGGAAGGAATTCCTCTATCTTGAGGGTTCTGGGAGATTAACCCCTTTTCAGGGCTTCTCACTGCTCAGAAGAGATAGGCTTTGAGAAATCTTTGGTGGCTCTTTCACCCAGGGGGAAAGGGTTGACAAATCCGTGGGAGGCAAAGCAACAAAGGGTTGAACAGAGAACTTTCCAGCAAAAGTTCAGGGCATCCATGTCAAGGGAAGAGAACTCTTCTGCTCCTTTTTACTTCCTTGCTTCAATATAACATAGGACAAGTTGGGAAGAAGGCAACTTGGAGCAATACTCTCTGTATCGGGCCCATAAATTGGGAGGCAAGAACCTATTTGGAGAATGAGTATAACTATGAGTCAGTTTCCCCCCGCCCCATCCCTCCAATATCACCCCTGGAGAAACTTTATGCAGTTAAGGCTCTCAGAATAAACAAAGGGATGCTTGGGATGTTGGGGACACCCTGGATTAGACTGAATATTCCTGAAGTAAGAAATTTTACTTTGCTCATTTTTGTCCTGCCAGAGGTGGTAGGGGTCACCCATGAGCCTGTGACCCCTACCTTCTCTGTGGAACTGTCCCTCAGAGCCCTGCACTGAATCTAGAGTGGGGAATATTTGATGAGAGGTAGGGCAGGTGCCTTAAGAAAATTGTCATACACCTGATATCTCTCTCCCCTCTCTTTGAAGTAAGTAGTTGGCCATTCCCACACCTGGACGTGGGCAGAGTCGTAGAAGCAGCAATACTTCTATATGTGTAGTTATGTCTTAGCTCTTAGTGAGACTGTTCTTACTAATTAAAAAAATGTAAATTAGAAAAACAAACAAACAAACAAAAACTTGTGTGCTTCATTAAAGTGATGTTCCACATAGAATCAATGCCTCATGGCTTTAGGCACTGGTTTTCCAAGTGGTGTTTGTATTCATTCTGGACAGAAGTGCCAAATGCTTCCTGCTCCTCCAGATGTAAATAAATGTCACCCTTGGCATTCAGGGTAGATAGAGAAATATATAGAAATATATAGACATAAATAGTACAATATTTTTTTACAGTATCTGGTCTGTCTGAATTCACGCAGTAGTATCATTGCTTTAATTATTTTGGTTTACTTGTATGTTTGAAAATCTACTGAAGGCTACTGCCTTCTCATTAGACTTTTTTGCCCCAATATGCCTAGCTATTGTTGTATTTTGTTGTCATGAATATTAGCATTACAGAAGTAGTTGTATCCTTTTGATATGAACACCATTGAGGATTGAGTGTTTATTTTGCTCTTACATATTTTATTGAATTGTTATTTATCGGTGTTTTTCTAGGTAAACAATAAGTTTCAGAAAATAATGGCAATATTTATGATTTTTATACTTCTAATTTCTTTCTCTTTCTAAATGTGTTGAATGGAATATCCAGAGCAGTGTTAGCTAATAACAGTGATATGTTTGTGTCTTGCTTCTGGCTTTGAAGCTAATGCTTACAGGATTTGCAACCATGGAAATTGTGCTCATATATACATTTAAAATAAATTATAGCATTTTAAGAAGATGCCTATTTACTTATATTATTAATTGGTTTTAGTTCATAATGTGTTGTAGTACATTGAATTGTGTCCCCCAAGTTTGATGTATTAGAAACTTGGCCCCCACTGTTACTGATAAGAGGGTGGGAAATCTTATTATGGTAATTGAAAGGTGGAGCCTTGAAGTGCTAATTGTAGGAGCGTGCCACAGTGAATGGATTAAAAACAGTGGTCAAGGGCATGGTTCTGGGGGCTTTAAAAGAAGAGAGAAGAGAGTCTTTCTTTCTCTCTCTGCTCTCTCTCCTTCTACCATCTTGCAATGTGAGATGCCTGGGTCATTACTGCCACCACCAGAGTGAATTTGGACTTCCCAAGCACAGAAAATGTAAGCAATAAATTTCATTTTCTTAATAAATTACACAGTTTCAAGTATTTTGTTATAAGCAACAGAAACAGTAATACATGTGTTTTAATTTTTATCCAATGCCTGTTATTATATATCAATGTGATTTTTCCTTTGTATATTAGTCAGAGTTCTCCAGAGAAACAGTAACAATATAGAGGAAGAGAGAAGAGAGGCTTGTTATGAGCAATTGACTTACAAAGTTATGGAGCCTGAGAAGTTCCATGATCTGGTATCTGCAAGCTGGATACCTAAGAGGGCTGTTGGTGTAGTAGTTATGAGTCTGAAGGCCTGAGAACCAGGGAACTGATAATGTGAATCTCAGTTCAAGGGCAGGCCCTCAATGGGTGGGATGGTTTTTTGGGGGAGGACAATCTGCTATGTCCACCAATTCAAATTGACACATGAAATTAACCATCACACTTAGTTTTGTTAATAGAAAGAATTCTATTCTGTGCTAAAGAATTACCTAATACTGAGCCCTTGTCACTTTTCAGAAATAAATCGACTTGGCTATGCTGTATTGAAAACATGACTAAAGTTTACGCAATTCCTTCAACCATTCTTATGTCAGATATGTTATACTTGTGCAGCGCTTCTGAATATATTTTGAAAATTTGTTACCCCTAAGTTTTCACATTGCATATTCTAGGTTTGCATTGTTCATTTTCCTCCAGACTAATAAGACCTTAGGGGTGCTGGAAACAGAACACTATATATTTAATTAAAGCCCAAGGAATTCTCTCACTTTTTTCCCTAGAAAATTGAAAGAAAATGTACATGTGGGAAAGCAACTAAGGGGAGAAATCTGTCACATAACTGTTTCAGACACACAGACTAAATTATATTAATATTTACTCTCTTTAACATTGCAGAAAATTGTGGAAAAATTGAATGGTAAATACAGAAGGGGTTAACTATGTTCTGTAATGTACACGATGTCATGGAAGACCAGAGGAAGGGCTGGTATACCTTCCTAACAGTGATGCTTGAGCTGAATATTCAAGGAGCTAGTATGTCAAAGAGGAGAAAGGAGATTTCAGGGTTATGAAGTTTATATATTTAATATACTCATTAATTGGCTCTCATTTATCAGACTTTCCTTTTTCTCACATACTATAAATTCCTGGTTTTCCAACATGACCTACTCAGTTTCCTTTGCTGCTTTCTTTTTCATGGGGATCTGCTTATTCTCTTTTAGTCTATGCTCCTTTCCAGCATGAACTTATCATGCCCCGTGCTTTTATCTATCATTCTTAATAGAGATAATAAGTCCCAAATTCATATAAACTCCAAATATAAAAGCTCAGATCACAAAGTGATTATTTCATTGATGTTTTCATCATAGTTTTGCTCTGGAACAACAAAGTAGAAATGTCTGAAATTCAGTATTCACTTTGCTTCCAAATGTAGCTCCTTCTTTGAGCATGCTCTTCCTCGGCAATGATACCACAAATCACCCATCTGTCCAAGTCTTTTTCATTTTATATTACTTACAAACATTTCCCCTGTTTCCTCTTCACCTTCCCAATTAAGTTGACCAGGCTTCTCAATAATAACGCGAGCCCCAAAAGGGTTGTCATAGGATCTTCCAAGCTCTAGTAAAATTTTCATGAATTTCTCGATAATTAATTTTTTATTAGCTTTGCTGGTTGTTAAACACAGAATAAGTAGAGAAGAATAGATTAATGAATGAGAAAATATAATTTAACAATTGACAATTTAGAAATATTTTAATAGTTAAGAGAAAAATATTTTTAATATAAGATATAAAGGTCTTTAAAAGCTTTATCCTAGCTGTGTGTCTGTATACATCTATAATTATATCCATATTATGTATTTTATGAATATATATAATGCAGACTCTAAAATATGTTTCCATGTTTTGTTTTCTTAAAACTAATATTTATTAAAGTCTATTTTCAGTTTTTACCTAATAAACAAAAAAAGTAACAAACAAGGCAGTTCGGGCTCAAAAAATTTCTAATATTTTTACTGCTTTTAGAGTTTTATAAGCAGTTTCAGTAGTATGTTAAGTGTAAATATGTGCTTTTCTTAAGTGTAAATATATGCTTTTCTTATAGCTTCTGGGGATTTAGAAATTTTTATATGAAGTCTAGACGGCTGATGTCTAGATTGAATTCTAAGATTCAATTTATTTAAAAAACACTGTTGCAGTTTATGTCCTTTGTTTCCCTCAATGACATTAAATTTTCAAAACTAGCTTTAAAGACTTGAATCTTTTTACCTCAAGATCTGAAGATACTATAATCACATTTGCCACTAGGTGGTAGTGATCCTGTAGCCCAGGCTAGGTAGTGAGATATACAGATACAATTGGGGCTCTGCTTACAATTTTACATAATGCATTTTTGAATTAATTCAGCACCTACCCACTCTTTTTTAAGACTCATCTTCACTCTGTGAGATACAAAAATGAAAGCCATAATTCCTGACTTCATGACACTCACAGTAAAAGGCAGCATTATTTGGACAAAAAAGCACAAATACTGAAATTGGACACATATAGATTACTATTATGATAAGATAGCATTGGTTAAAATGGATACGGAAAATGTGGTACATCTACACAATGGAATACTACTCAGCTATAAAAACGAATGAAATACTGCCATTTGCAACAACATGGATGGACCTTGAGAGAATTATATTAAGTGAAACAAGTCAGGCACAGAAAGAGAAATACCACATGTTCTCACTTATTGGTGGGAGCTAAAAATTAATATATAATTTCACACACACACACACACACACACACACACACACACACACACACACACACACACACACACAAAACCGGGGGGGGGGAAGGAGATATAACAACCACAATTACTTGAAGTTGATACAACAAGCAAACAGAAAAGACATTGTTGGGGGGGAGGGAGGTTTTGGTGATGGGGAGCAATAATCAGCCACAATGTATATCGACAAAATAAAAATTAAAAAAAATAATAATTGTCTCTTTTCTTACATTTTCTTACCTATATAATCGTGAATTTGGAATAAAATTATAGCTAGATTTTATGAAGTGAAGGTTAGACTTAATGCTTAGGAAGTGTCTCTAATAGCAGATTCACAGAAATTGTGAGGTTGATTTCTATCTTCCTTTCTTGATTTCACCCATAATCCATATTTCCCCTTTACATAATACCAACAAAAGGAAACTTTAAATAATATGTATTATATAGCAAGATGAATTACGTTAAAATAAATAAAAATACAATTAATGAATTTTTTTGCAATGCACATGCCACAATGACTACAATTTTGCTAGAATTTGGTCTCAGTTTTGACCTAAACTATCAATCCAAATATATTTTTAAAGAGCTCTTGTGTTATATATATTGGTACATGCTAATGGTAGGAGACTGTTGGTTGCAATGGCAACTGATAGAAAGTGCAGCACATTTTAAAAAATGTAAAAAATTTTCTGAAAGTCCATTAAAGCGGGGTTTGTCCTTGATAAAATAAGTGTTCAGTAGAAGAAGAGGTATTGGAAGTGGTGTCCAGAGAGAGGGAATAGCATACCCCAAAAATTAAAGTGAAGGAGGGTGTGATGCCTTTGGAGAACTACTTCTACTATTCCTTTATCATGGTCCTCTCTTACAAACAACTTGTAGAAACTACTAAAAGTGCTAAAAACACTGAGATCTGGGTTGGAGGCATTTTTTGTTTATACATTTCCTGTTTTCTGATTTATTCATGAGCAAAAGACAACTGTCTATAGCCTTGACACTGTCATTTTAGTGACTTGCTGCTTAGTGACTCCCCTGTTCTTCTATATCTGATTTGTCTCGATTATATCTGATTTAAATCTTATTTCAGGAATCAGTTCCTGAAAAATTTCTATTCTCATTACTGTCTGCATTAAGCTATCCTTTTCCTATGCTTTTTTGATTTCTTGAATGTTACAGTACATAACACACAGAACAGGGTCTGATGTAAATAACTGTGTTCAATTAAACATATTAACTCAGCCAACTTTCTTGTTGATCAATGTCTTAGTCAGTTCAGACTGCTATAACAAATATACCAAAGTTTAGGCAGCTTAAACTACAAACATTTATTTCTCACAGTTCTGGTGGCTGGGAAGTCCAAGATCCAGGTACTGGCAAATCAAGTGTCTGCTGAGGGCTGCATTTCTGGTTTGCAGATGGCCATCTTCTTATATCTTCAAATGGTAGAGAGCAGAGAGAGAGGAAGCAAACTCTCTCATATGTTTTATCTTAAGGGCACTAATCCCATACATGAGGGCTCCACTCTCCAGACTTCCCAATAGCTCCAATTGTGGACAGGTAAAACTCATCCATGAAGCGAAGTCTACAATCTACTGAGGACAGCAGATGCTGAACAAGGTCTCTGACTGTGAGGTGTGTTGCAAAAGAAGCAGTACCAGACACTATGAGAGCAAAAAATAAAGGAGCTCAAACTAGTATTACAGTCCTTTAAAAGCACTAAAGATAGTAAATGTGAAACACCACCTTTAACTGATATTACCATCAAATTAAGTGAACTAAAATTGGTGTATATTCTTAAACAATAGTGTTTTCTATTTTTTTAAAATTATCCCAACCACTGGCTTAAATGAGACTGTCAAGAACAATGAAAGCTATAAAGTTTACTCTGCTTACACGATAACAATTTAGCCTGCCAGAGTTATAGATAGATCACTTCAGTTCACTCACTACACTTCTCAACCATAGTCTCAAACCCTGGAGGCTGAACGATTATGATTATATCATTAGATTTCCTTTTATCTCTGGCTTATAATTGTGTTAGATGTTTGGAGAACCGCAGAGAGAGAGACAGGTGGGATAAAGGAATACAAGGCCAGGCTATTTATTTTCGTGGATTATTCTCTGTAAAGTAACTTGGGTAGGTAAGTTTCCTTTAATAGAAGGTCATAATTCTTATTAAGAGGACTAATTTATTTGACTCTATTTCTAAGTTTCAGAGACCTCTCCTTTCATTTTTCCTTCTGTGCCTATTGGAAATAACAGCTACACAGGTGCTGACACTGCTTCCTGCACTACTCCTTAGATTTTCTATGTACAACACTTACACCTTGTCCAGAACATGGGTTATAATAGTGAAAAAAGGCTGGAATGATGAGCAAGTTTAAAGCACCCAGAGTTAGCTTGCTGGACATCAAGAAAGATGATGAGAGATTCTTTCTACTCTCTTCATTTCTCTGCACTGTGTTATGAGGTAGAGGGGTGGCATTCAGATGTTTTTAAAAAAATCCAACTTTGGTAATCCACTGTTAGAGAAGAAGACACTGACTTGAATAAAGGAGAGGAAGTGAGGAGAGGGCTTTTGGCTTCTGAATTCAGAGAATGGAGTGAAAAATACATGATTATTGGTCGATTATCTCTGTGCTAAGATAATGCTTAGAAACTTATCACCTATGCTACTGTTTTGTAATTGCTTGTTTACTTATTTTTTTAGAGGAAAGTGTCTTACCTGGTTCTTTTCTTTGCAACCTGCTTGGCATATAGTATGTATTTAAAAGCCACAGTTTTAATTCATGAATGAGAGAAATCAATAACAGAAGGTAGGTAGAACATCAGCTGGAAGGAAATGTGCTTCATTGGTTCTAGGTAAGCCATTAAATGTAAATAGACACTTATAATGGGGCATTTAAAACACCCAGAACATGGGGTCAATTCCTGACTTTCATCTATATTGTATATAAGACATTAAAGGAATTATTTAACCCATAGAAACTTCAAGTTGCTCATATATAATATCAGGACAGTATCATACCTTGTAGGTTTTCTGTGAGGATTCAGAGCAATGTGTGGAAGAACACCTAAGGCCTGGCACATCATAGTCACCCTTATACATTGTTCCTTCCTTTCCCATAGCTGCCTCTAGGTCACAAAAAGGCCTAATGAAAGAGGTTTGAGAAGAAATTGTCCATGTAAGACTTGTGCACTGTACACAAATCCCACACATCGGGATGGCTCACCTCACAAAGACCACGAGACAGAGACCGTTGCAATCTAGCAAGAGGAGTTTATTCCAGCATGCTGGGGTCACTCAGTCTCCTGGACAGGAGCGGCCCCCAGCTCTTAACACAGGCTCTTTTTATACAGTTTTTTAAGACAGACTTTTGCAACAGGATGAGTTGTATACTGCTTACGGGTTATCTGAGGTGACCTTTAGATTTATTGGTGGTCTTTAGCGGGCTGGCACACCGATAAGGAACAGAATATTTCCCAATCATTTATCTTTCTTGTGGTCAGGCCAGGTGGCCTCTAGATAAGGAGCTGGTTCCTGGAATCGGGTGGTGGCTCCTCCCTTCCTGGAATCTAGCATGCCTGGGCCCACCTTGACTCTGCTTGGCCTCTACATAACCCCTTAGAAGCTGCCTTACTTAAAATGGCATTAGTTATATTTTCTCGTTTTTAGCAAGCATTAGTACAGAAGCAAATTGCGTATGTTAAAGTTATATTTTTCTCTACACCCATTCTACTTTTATAAAAAATAGATCATAATAGAGGTAAAATGAAAGAGAAGAAAATTGAATGGTATTGAGGAAAAGATAGCATGAAATATTCAAACTCCAGGAAGCCAAGTAAAATTTAGTATAAAATAAATGAATTTCTAATAGCACATAAAAAAAACTTAGAAGTTGTCTCTTTATTTGAGAAAATAAATCAAGTCAACAATTACAATATCAAAGATGTGATAAGTATTGGTTTTAAAAATGGTATTTATCATAGAATTGTTTTTCCACCATGTATTCTCCATATTTCAAGAACAAAACAAAAGCAGTTTTCTGAAAATATGAAGGAAGTAGAGACAGTTAACTAAACCAGAAATCCTAAGCTTTTATTTCATTTATCAATTATTCAATCCAACATTTCCCAAACACCTATAATATTAGGCATTGTACAAGGGCCTGGATTTACAAGTGCTGTCATACATCTCTTAGTGATGATGACATGTTCTGAGAAATGCATTGCTGGGCGATTTTGGTGTTCTGTGCACATCATAGAGTGTTCTATACAAACCTAGTATAGCCTCTTATACACATGTAGGCCATATGGTATAGCCTATTGCTTGTAGCCAGCATCACACACACACGTGAGTATGCATTGCACTGCAACATTAAGATGTCCATGATGTCACTAGGCCGTAGACATTTTTCAGATCCATCAAAATCTTATGGAACCACAACTGCACATGTGATTGGTCATTGACCAAAATGTTATTATGTGGTTCATTACCATAGTAGAACCTAGACTAGGAAAGGAATCAAGTACCAGATGACCAGATACAGGACTACAGTTTGATGAAAAACCTTTAAAGGTAGGTTTGTGAGGCACTAGAATAGAAACAGGGAGCCTCAAGTCCAGAAAATTAGCTTTCCTGGATGAAAAGAGAGGAAGTGAGTGCTGGGGTAAGGTTCTAACTTCCTGGTGGTTTGAGGTGGTTGTTCATTACCTACAAATTGTGTTGTGTTGGCCCATATCCAATGTTACTTCCTTCTCAGGACTTGATCATGATTTTGTGACCTGAAAGTATGCCAACTATAAAGGGATTCTCACTCTCCCATGTATTTCATAGTTTGAGTCTCAAGTCAGGAAGTGGGTTGTTTCATTTTAGAGAAAGGGGGTGGCAGAAGCAGGACTAGAATTCAGAGCTCCAGACTTCTGATGCCCCAGATTCCATCTGCCTAAAGCCTAGTGTTGGGGGTGAGGAAATGACAGAGTGGGAAAAGTGGCTGAATGAGACTAGAAACTGCTTTCCTCTACCTTCCTCACTTTTGCCAAGTCCTTTCTAACAGGCACATTCACCATATCCTTGGGATGGAAGAAATTGATTTAAGCATTTGTCATTGAGTGCTGGACTTCCACTAGAAATCACAGCCAGTAAGAAGGATAATAGCTTCCTCACGTTAAATAATTATTTTCAGATCAAGTTAAAGGGGTGTGCAATGATGCTACTTGAGGCTCCCAATTCCGTAATCATTATCTGAGAATCCTTGTGCTGCCCCCAAAGCCCCAGCACCACAGCTCTTGGAAGGTGGCTTTGGAGAAGAGGAAGTCACACAGGTGAAGTCACACCCTGGCAGGGGAGGAAGTGTGCACCAACACATGGCATTTTCTGAACATCTAAACCCATAATAAATGAGTAAAAAGAAAAGAAAAGAGGGGCAAAAGGACAAATATGGCTTGCAGGATACAGGAGCTTTGGAGAGAAAGAAGGCAGTGAACATGCCATGATTAAACCACAGCAATCTGATATAAATATAATGGAACCTGAATTGAGTGGGAAAAAACAGACCATTTTTTCTATCCTCTCACACCACAACAGGCAACAACATAAAAGACAGAACTCTGTAACCAAATACATGGGTTTTCCCCCCACACCCTAAACTATTCTGCAACAGACACCAGTTGGGTGCTCTCCAATTCAATTCCAACACTATACACCTGGAGATAGTGTCAGATTCCACAGGTTAAGGGTTCAGTCCTGAAGACGTCAACCCCCTCCATTCTGATGCCAGTCTCAAGTTACAGGTTGTTTTAACTGTGCTTTTAACAGACTGTCTATAAACTGGGTTTCCAAAAACCCTAATCTTGAGTTTGATTAATTTGCTCAGTGGCTCACTGAACTGAGGGAAACACTTATGTTTACCTGTTTATTAGAAAATATATTTTAAAGGATACAAATAAACAGCCAGATGAAGATACATACTGTGAGGTTTGGAAAGGTACTGAGTCCAAGAGATTCTGTCCCTGTGGAGTTGGGGTGCAACACCCTCCCTGCAAGTAAAGGTGAAAACCCCCCATTTGTTTGCTATCCAGAACTTCTCCTAAACAAATTCTCCAGGGGTTTTATGCAAGCTTCATTACATAGACATGATTGATTAAATTACTCCCTATTGGACAGCAACTTAACCTTCAGCCCCTCTGCCTTCCTGGATATTTGGGGGTGGGGCTGAAAGTCCTGCCTTGGTCTTTTCTGTGACCAGCCTCCATCCTGAAGCTGTCTAGGGGCTGCCAAGTCATTAGAATACACAAAAGTGGGGAGTGCATCGAATCTGTGGATCACTTTGGATAGTATAGACATTTTCCATCAAAATACCAAAGACATTCTTCACAGAAATGGAAAAAACAATCTTAACATTCATATGGAACAACAAAAGACCCTGAATTGCCAAAGCAATCCTGAGCAAAAAAAATAAAGCTGCAGGCATAACACTACCTGACTTCAAATTTTACTACAGAGCTATCGTAACCAAAACAGCATGGTACTGGCATAAAATTAGACACTCGGAACAGTGGAGCATAATAGAGATCCCAGAAATCACCCCTCAGGCTTACAGCCATCTGATATTTGACAAAGGCAACAAAAATATACATTGGGGAAAAGACTGCCTCTTCAATAAGTAGTACTAGGAAAACTGGATGTCCATATACAGAAGAATGAAACTAGACATGCACCTCTCACCATGTACTATAATCAACTCAAAATGGATTAAAGACTTAAGTATAAGACCCAAAACTCTAAAATTACTAGGGAAAAATGTAGGCTAAACACTTCATGAACTAGGTCTGGGCACAGACTTTATGAACATGAGCCTGAAAGCACAAGCAACAAAAGAAAAAATAAACAAAGGGACTATATCAGACTAAAAAGCTCTGCACAGCAAAGGAAACAATCACCAGAGTGAAAAGACAACCTACAGAGTGGGAGAAAATTTTTGTTAACTATGCATCCAACAAGGAATTAATATCCATAATATACAAGGAACTCAAGCAATTACACGGTAAAAAAACACAAATAACCCAAATAAAAAATGGGCAAAGGAGCTGAATAGACATTTGAGGGAAGACATACAAATGGTCAACAGGTACATGAAAAAATTCTCAACATCACTAGTCAATAAGAAAATGCAAATTAAAACTACATTGAGATATCACCTCACCCCAGTTAGACTATCTATAATCAAAAAGACAGAGAATAACAAATGCTGGTGATGTGTGAAGAGAAGGGAACACGCCTACACTGTTGGTGGGACTATAAATTAGTACAACCACTATGGAAAACAGTATGGATGTTTCTCGGACAACTACGGATAGATCTTCCATATGATCCAGCAATCCCACGTCTGAGTATATACCAAAGGAATGAAAATCATCATATCAAAGGGATACCTGTACTCCCATGTCCATCGCAGTTCTGTTTACAATGGCCAAGATATGGGACCAAACTAAATGTCCATTGATGGAAGATTGGGGAAGGAATATGTGGTATATATACACCACGGAATACTACTCTGCCATAAAAAGAATGAAATTCTGCCATTCACAGCAATGTGGATGAACTTGGAGAAACTTATGTTGAGTGAAATAAGCAAAGTACAGAGGGATAAATACCACATGTCCTCATAAGTGGGAGCTAAGAGAGAAAGAACTAAGGAAAGAAGGACCACAGTGGTACGTTGGATTTGCAGAGTGAGAGAGAAAACCTAGGGATACAAGTGGAGTGGGGGAGAGGGGATGGGGAGGGAGGTCAGGGATAATTGGGTGGGGGACACGGGGTATAATCACAATTTGTGGCAATGGGCATGCTGCCAGTATGGATCTAGCCATCATATCTTGGGCAAAAGTGGTGACAACCATTTTTGTACCCCATGAATATTCATAACCAATAAAAAAACTAGTATACACAAAGACAGCACTTAGGAGATTCAAAGGATTTTATGAGTTATATACCAGGAAAGGGATGATGAAGACCAAACATACATTTCACAACATCACAGAGTCACATGTGTACTTTAAAATTTTCATGTAGCCACATTAAGAAGCATAAAAATAACAGGTAAAATTAATTGTATATATATATATATATATAATTGTATTATATACATATATAATATATATATATAATATATTATTTAACCAAATATGTCCACAGTGTTATAAATTCAATGTGTAACTATTATAGAAACTTTTAATTTTTTTATTGAAACATATTTGTTGTACATATTTATTGGCTCCAGGGTTATATCTCAGTGCACATGTACAATGTGTGGTGATCCATTCAGGGCAATCAGCATGTTCATTCTTGCCAAACCCAGTCATTTCTTTGTGTTGT
Source organism: Cynocephalus volans (assembly GCF_027409185.1). Classification (NCBI taxonomy): domain Eukaryota; kingdom Metazoa; phylum Chordata; class Mammalia; order Dermoptera; family Cynocephalidae; genus Cynocephalus; species Cynocephalus volans. The sequence goes on from NC_084463.1 coordinate 83,642,091, forward strand.
GCACATTTGATCTCTCTTCTAGTTGTTTGATAACATGCAGTAAGTCATTGTTAATTACAGATTCCTGGGTCGACTGTACACAGGATTTATTTTTCCTATCTGACTCTAATTTTGTACCCACTAACCAGCTTCTCACCATCCCCTCTCCCCACTCCCACTCCCACCTCTAGTAACCACAGTTCTTCTCTCTCCTTTCAACAGTTGAATTTCTTCTTATTTACTTGTTTTTTGTTTAGTTTTGTTTTGTTCTGTTTTTCAGTTTCCACATATGAGTGAGAATATGCAGTATTTCTCTTTCTGCATCTGGCTTATTTCACTTAACATAATTTTCTCCAAGCTCATCTACATTGCTGTAAATGACAGAATTTCACTGTTTTTTTGTAGCTGAGTAGTATTCCATGGTGTATATCTACCACATTTTCTTTATCCAGGCATCTGTTGATGAACATTTAGGTTGGTTCCATATCTTGGTTATTGTGAATAGAGCTGCTGTAAACATGTTTAAGGGATACTTGCACTCCGGTATTTACAGCAGCTCTATTCAAAATAGTATAGAAACTATTAATGTGATATTTTATTATCTTTTTTTGGGCGAAGTCTCAGAGATCAGCGTGTGTTTTACAATGATCGCACATCTTAATTCATACTAGTCACATTTCAAGTGCTCAGCAGTGACTAATGGCTAGAAGCTATGCTATTGGACAGTGCAGAATTGCACAATTCTGTACATTATTTTTCTTTTCAAATTCCTATATTCTTTGAAGAAAAATGAGAGAGAATAGGAGAGCAAGGGGAAAAAGTGAGGATAGAATGGAAAAACAGGGGCAGAAAAACAGAGTAGGCACTGGTCAGGCAAAGACCCCTCAGTCACAGCCAAAGGTCTCACATGCACTCCTGGATTCATTGAAGGGGTCTTTCCTGGGTCTTCCCCAACCTCAGATTCAGGGCTCCTCTCTGCAGGTGAAATACTGTGTAGTTAGTGCCAACGGTGATCCACACACCCATGTGGACCTGAAACTGCCGCTCTCAACCTAGGAGAAGGATCCAGACACAGATCCAGGGAGCAACAGGAGCCTTGGGTTGCTGGCTCAATGGGATTTGGGACTGTACCATTGATGAACACTGGGCTTGAACCCCTGCTGGCCCTGGCTGCACAACACAGGCCAAGCCTCTGTCAAGTCCCTTGGTCCTATTACCCCTTCTTGCTCAATCGCCAGAGGTAACTGGACAAAATCTGATTGCTGCACAGGCATCCACCACCTACTGGAAGGATGAGGTGGCTTTAATTGTTGGCTTGCAGACCTTTTAATACCTTGAAAGCCACCCAAGTTTCTGAGGACTTATGTCCAATGCACAGAGCAGAGAAGCATGGAAGGATTTTCCCCACACTTTCCTGAGATGTGTTCTATGTTGGAGAGGATCTCTCCCTGGACTCCAAATTCCCACAATTAGAAAGAGGGCAAATGGGATCCTCTGCTGGTTCCCAAAGCCTAGCTGAGAAGGCAGTGATTTCTTCTGGAAGAAGAGACTTTAGCTTAAAGAACTTATCCAGACTTTTATGTTTCCCCTGACCTGTACCTTGAGCCCCAAAAGCTTGATTTTCAGGGGTCTGGACTCACTCTTGCCTCCCTAGATCAGAACTAAGCCCCGAGAGGACCCTGAGTGGTTCCTGAGTGAGAGGAGAAAATGCAGGGTCCAGGCCCGACCCTCCTGCCCTCCCACCTGACAGCACTGAGCTCTTGGCCAGATTTCAGACTTGAGGTGTTCACCTTCACCATTTCTGCTCTATCCAGACCAACCGTGTTCTGCAAAAATTTTAACAATAAACAATGTTTTTTAAATAACATACAAAAATTAAAATGCAAAATTCGTAGTACCACTCAAATGTTGTAAAAGTGAATACTCCTGTGTAATCACCACCATGCTCAAGAAACAGAACATTGCCGGAATGTGGGGAAACATTCCTTGTTCCCTCCCAGGAATTCCTTCTCCTCACTTCTTTCACCACACATATGTTTCTGACCTTTATATAAAATGAAATACTTAGTTATGCTGTCTTTGTTTATGAGAGTTCTATCTCTTAAATTTATATTTATAATGCATGTAGTAGTTAATTCTCATTGCTGTATCTTATAATATGAATATCTCACATTTTAATTTTCCTCTTGCTGGGCATTTGGGTTGTTTCCAGTTTGGGGCCATTACAGAGAATGCTACTATGAATATTTTTGCACACGTCATTGTATACACGTTCACATTTCTGTTGATTCGATATCTAGATGGGTCATAAGACTTGCATGTGTTCAGCCACAGTAGGCACTATTAAACTACATTTCAAAGTGATTATAGCAATGAACATATCACTAGCATATATTACAAGCCAACATTTTCCATATTCTCATCAACATGAGTACTTTCAGTTTTACCATTATTCTAAATATTAGCATTCTGTTAAGATCTCCATTGGAGGAGAGGAGAGGAAGACTTGCCATACAGAAGAGCAATATTTAATACAATACTTCCTATAATCTCTGGAGTTAATTTTTTATTTCCTGAAGGAGGTTCACACCCTGGTAGCATCAGGGGCCAGGGCAGGGAACGGTCTTTATACAGACAGCTTATTCAGATGTCACTGTAGGTTAGAATTGTCCCATTTCTAACACTCGTTATGCTGCACCCTAGCTGTCCTTTTGGCTCGCAGAAGTACAGCAGTACGATTTCTGTTAGGGCCAAGCACAGATATGCTGCAGGGTGAGCATATTGGTACTCTCCGCATGTGGATCAATTCCCTAGCCCAAATTATGACTGGTTCTTGTTTTTGAACTGAAGTGAGAGAAGAGAAGAGAAAAGAAAGGGAAGTAACGTAACAGGCAACTGGAATGGTTGAAGCCTGAGGAGCAGTGAAACAAAACTGTGACAGGGCCACTAGTCCCCCTATTAGGCCATGTCCAAAAAGAAGAGTGTTATAGCAACACAAAGCGGACTAAAACAGAAAATATTTTGTGTTGCTATAACAGAAACACCTGAGACTGAGTAATTTATAAGGAAAAGAGGCTTGTTTGGCTTTCGATTCTGGGATGGCTGCATCTGGCTTGGGCCTCAGGCTGCTTCTACTCATGGTGGAAAGTGGCAGGCAGCTGGCAGGTACAAGCAAATCACATGACAAGAGGAAGCAAGAGAGAAAGAGAAGGTGCCAGGGTCTTTTTAAGAAACGAGCTCTCAAGGGAACTAATAGAGCGAGAACTCACTCATTAATCCCCCTCCCCCAGGGAGAGCATTAATCCATTCACGAGGGATCCGCCTCCATGACTCAATCAGTTTCTGACACTGCCACATTGGAGATCAAATTTCCACATGAGTTTTGGAGGGGACAGCACATCCAAACTGCATCAAAGGGAATTTAACAAAATCCCTACAATTGAAACTGAACTTCTCCCATTAAACTTAAGAAAACATATTCAGTCTCATCAGAAATGTAAAACAGCAAATTTAAGCTATCGGATACTATCTGTAAGCTATGAGATTGCAGAGATTAAGAAATGTTTATTCTCATTGATGTTTGATGCAACACTTCCCCTTATACAAGCATTCAATTATCAATTGTCACGAGTTTTCTGAAGCAATATTAAGGAAAGAATGGATGTAGGTTCACACAGATAATATTCCAAAATACTGCGAATAGTAACAGAGTCAGGTAATTGGGATTAAAATGTAATTTCTGGAAAACAGACAATGAACCCTTATTTTGAATATTTATTTTTAAAATAACTATAATCTACATAGACTAATTTATGGGATAGTTTCCTATTAGAGATTGGATGTGGTCATTTGACTGAATAGATTAAGGGTTTCGATTCAATCATTGGTATTAGGGTGTGTCCTATAATCCACTCATGTACATCTACACCTTTCAAAAGGTTTGGAAACTTAAACAGTTTGAGAAAATGGGTGTGATGTTGGAGACTATAAAACATCAAGCAAAGGACCAAGTTCATTATTCTCCAGAACTACTGTGTTTGAAGTTGGCAGTATGGTGGAGACTTCTGAAATTTACTGCAAACACTAGGTGAGTATCTGAACTGAATTTAACAGAACGACAATGGAAAAAACCATTAACAGTACCCACAGGTAAGTACACAATTTACTCAAAAGGAATTTCTGCTACTTTTTTAAGCAGCATTTTATTTTATTTAATTAATTAATTTATTTATTTTTTTCTTTTGGCGGGGGCTGATGCAGGGATCCCAACCCTTGACCTTGATGTTATAACACTGCACTCTAACAAAGTGAGCTCACCAGCCAGCCCCACTTTTTTTTTTTAAGTAGAAACTTCTGTCTCTATCAGTATTTTTGTGTGTCTGCTTAGATTATTCCCACATAAAGTTCTTAGTTAAAAATTCCTCCATTACTTTAAACTTACTACATTACACATATGTAGTCTCTTTTTCCTTTCTACGTATTTCATGAAAATATTTTAGTTTTGCTTCATTAATTTTTGTATAATTTTATTAATCATGTATAATAGGAGAGTTTAGAAGATGATTGCCACAATGGAGCTTGTAATTATTTACGTGTACAATAAACATGATAATCGTATTTTTTTTGCTCTAGGTACCTATTCATGACTATCAAATTATTCATATTATGCTGTTTATATATATACATATATGTATATGTTTGCATTTCTGTGTATAATGCTGTTATACTTAATGTGTTGAATTTCTCAAAAAATACTCATTGTTAGATTGAGTGTTTAAAATGACATCCTTTAGTTTTGAGTTTTCAGACTTGATTTTTTTATCTTTTTAAATTTTTTTGATGGCTGGCCAGACAGGGATCCAACCCTGGACCTTGGAGTTATCAGCACCATGCTCTAACCAACTGACCTAACTGACCATCCCCAGACTTGGATTTTAAAGTGTGAAAGTTTCATATTTTCAAGTCAACTTCAAACTTGGATTTTGGAAACTAGAGAAAGCTACAAAAAACTAATACTCTTAAATATGAGGAAATTTTAAACAAGAAGTCTGACCAAATAATTTATTTAATGTGTGACTTTAGACAAGTAACTTATTTATACTACATCAAGTTTCCTTATTAAAAAGTCTTGGTGAGAATAGAAAATAAGTTAATAGTATTGTTGTTAAAATTAAAAAGGTAGTCCAATTAAAAAGGATTAATCTAATACCTAGAATTAGTAAACAAAAATTATCTTCTACTATCATCATTTGAAAATTATTATTAATGTTATCAATCTAGAAATGTTTGCTTTCATAATGAATTATTTTTCAGTAACTTACCCAATTTACAGAAGACTAATCTCAAATTTTTCATAGTCCCTCAAGCTGTCTCTCCATTTTCAGCACATTCTAATTAAATGAATTGATGTCCCATATCACTAAAAATTTTGTGGTTACCAGAAGTCCATATAATTCCCTCTCACAAACTTTCATTTGTAAATATATCTATAGGCATCAGCAGTTTAATGCAATCTGTTTTTCAAAAAGGTGTTTTAAAGCTAGGTTTATAGTTATTAAATGGAGCAATTGTTTACATTTACTTGGAACCAAACAATAAGTTTTCAGCTCTGGGAATATTCAGCCCCATCTACTCAAGTTCTTATAAACTAGGGGATATGATGAGAACTAGATAATTAAAACAAAACTTTTAGTCAACAATTCTACGTTTATTTATAACAATATAACATGTTTCTTTATTCAAATAAGTAAGTTTAATATATTATGTGATAGTGGTTGAAAGTAAGCCTCTTGTTAACGAATAATCTTTAGAGTGATACTTTTCACCCAATGGCTTTCACATCCATTGATGATTCTTGCCTGAATATATTATTAATTATTGTGGCTGTAAAATGAGTTTCTATTTCCTTAATTCCTCTTACATTTATTGATTGTCAGACTCAGAGTTTGTTATTTTACTATCTCAATGTCATTGTCAAAGACTCAGGTCTTCCATTTCTCTGTGATCCTCAGGGTATTTGCTTTTGTCTCTAAGCTATGGCACATTGTGTTCACAAAATGACTGTAGCTGTGTCTTCTTTATTTTATTTTATTTTATTTTATTTTATTTTATTTTATTTTATTTTATTTGTTGTTGTTGTTTTTGCAGAAGTAAGGAAACCTTTCATGGAATTCCAGTGGTATCACTTGAATGCCTCATTGACTAAAATAGGGTCAAATGCTAATTATAAGGAATCACTAAAAATGGGGCAATTATGATTCTTTTATGTGAAATATTACCCACTTTCTGTGGCTGAGATTAGATCTGAACTACTTATTCCAATGTCCATTTATAGGAGATGACATAAATGAACAAAATTGACATTGTTTAGAAAGCTGGAACCAAGGTGGGAAGGGCCATTGTTGACAAATCAACATGCCAGGAGAAGACCAAGTGAACTCTCTTTCTTAGCATTCTTTTGTCATAGGCAATGCATGACGTGTCCTGCTATATAAACTAGTATATTAGTAAGAACAGGAATAAAAGAATTCTCTTGCCCAGTCATATTGTTTTGGATTTTGAAATTATCTTCTTTTAAGGCCCACAGCAAAAAAATTTCTCTTTCTTCATTTTTCTCTCCCCAGAAACATGGATTCCAATACCTTCCAGAATGAATTCATTTGTTCCGTTTGCATGAATTACTTTATAGACCCGGTCACCATAGGCTGTGGGCACAGCTTTTGTAGGCCTTGTCTCTGTATGTGCTGGGAGGAAGCCCCACATCCTCCTAGCTGCCCTGTGTGCAGGACAACATCACATGAAATAATTTTGAAAACCAACATCGTATTGAAGACACGGGTGTTTCTTGCCAGACGGGCAAGACCATACCAATTACCCAGTTCTGCAGAAGACATCTGTGGGATACACAGAAAAACTAAGAACTTCTTCTGTGAGGTTGTCAAGGACGTGCTCTGTTCACTGTGCTGTAAGTCTAAGGAGCATGTGGGTCACCGACACTGTTCCGTTGATTGGACTGCTGAGGAATACAGGGTAAGCAATGACTGTGACAGAAATTTGAACCTGGGAGACCTACTGTCTGCCAGATTATGAAAGAGAAAGTAAAGAAAATTCTGATTCTTTCATGTCACCTGTAAAGTTCATATTTACTGAGCACTATGTGCCAGGACACTAGGATAAATTATTTAAGACAGAATGTTCTCAATCTCACAGATCTTACATTCTTACAGTTATAAATCTTACACCTTGTAGTGTTGGTGGTGATGTTGTTAATCATGGGAATTGTGATAATTTAGTGTAAGACCAATCTGGGCAAATCTGTTAATTTCATTGACAGTCATTGGCCCTATAATCATAATTGCAAAATGCATAATCTTATAATCAGTTTAAAAACACTGTCTTATAGCTATAATATGAACTAACATATTGACAGTTTAATTCTAAGACAAGATTCAATCAAGAAAATTGGTGTGGAAACAAAAGATTCAATGACCAGTTTTCTCGTTAGTGAAACATCCTCTCAAATTATAGGATATTTATTTTATGATTATAAATGTCTCCCAAATTGTACAATAAGTTTTTATAATGAAAATGCACTTCCCTCTGTAGTGCTTATTTATCTCACATTCTCTGCCCTGCTCCATTTGTCAGGATCTAAAACTTTAATATAGGTTTCCTTTTTGCTTACATTCACTGTTTCTGCAGCAAAAGCTCCTGAAGCAAATGAGGTCTGTGTGGGAAAAGACACAAGAAAATCAGAGAAATCTAAACCGAGAAACCAGCGTAATTCAAATGTGGATGGTAAGTAAAAGACTCTGTTTCCCTTAGCACCACATTGGGACACATGGTGATTATGCAATGAGAATTTGAACTAAACTTATACTGTCTGTGGGCTCCTATGAGCAGGCTGAGCAAAAGGAAAAAGATTCCATCTGTTTGCACACAGAAAAATATGGCCTTTCATTACTATTTCTTAGTAAAATCAAAATATCCAGCTAAAAGATTTTATTTCCCAGATAAGACCAAAAAGCATCCACAGGTATGGGAAAATACAACAAACCCGTGGAGGAAAACTATTCGTTTATGGAATAATACAGGTTTTATAGAAGTTGAGCCATCTGAATTTTCAGGAAAGAATTTTCAGATAAATTAAAAATCATTTGATCCTAAAAAAACCATTGCATTTGGGAGTTCATGGGCATCTCAGGTGGGTAAATTTGTTGGAGGTAAAGGCTAGAAACTGAGAGAAACCAGGAGATTGCTGAGGATTGCACGTAGTTGGTATTAGATAAATTATGTATTCTCAGAGAGGGAAGCAGTGCTAAGAGATGAAAATGTCACAAGGGCAGCACAATTGAGGAATGTGAATTTTATCACATATTGATTTATAGATATAAATTGAACACCAAAGGTAGAAGAGGTGAAGTAAAAGTTATCCACTCTTTTAGTTTACAGACAAATTTGATTCGAAGCTTAAAATTTAAAAAGTATGTAGTTCTTACTTATCAGGAAGTGAGTAGGATGTAGTTGTAGCTATCATTAAAAGAAAGACCAGAATTAACCCGATCAAAGATAAATGGATGTAGAAACATTCAAGATATGTATTGTTAATGATAGAGGAATATCAGAAAACACTGATTGCTTTATGTGGAATATTAAAAGGATACAATCATGAATGAGGCACACATTCTGTTTTGAAATTGGGGCATCCCTGAGGCTGGTGATAAAGCTGGTTTGGGGTAAAACAAATAATAAATTTAGTTTGAGACAGGTTGTGTTTTAAGTTCCTGTGAGATATGTAAGTGGAAATATGCAGTAGGCAATTGGATGAATGTGGTTGGAGCTTATGGGAACAATTTGTTCTGGACACAGATTTTCCTGATGGTCAGCATATTCTAGGTATTGGAATATATGGTAGTATAAAGTTAGAGTTTTTAGAAAAAAAATAAACCTTTTAGGTGAAAATAAAATATGATGTGGAATCCCTGTGGTAATGGGTCAGACTGGGGAAGAGGAACTGGTACAGATGAGTTGACAGAAGGAAAACAGAAGAGAGAGGATCTTTGAAGTCAAGATTATGAATTTTATGTAAGGAAGGATTAGTGATAATAGGAATAAAAATATATGTGTTTACCAAAGGAAGTTTTTGGTGAGAGAAGAATGTAGTTCAATGGGTGTTTTTACTGTGATGAAGAATGTAGTTTCAGTTGGGTGGTGGGGATGGAAGAGACTTCATTGCGCTCATGAAGAGTTAGAGTTTCACAAATGAGTACAGTGAGTGTACTATGTGGTCAAGAAATATGCATTGTTAGGGGGCAAAAGAGATGGCATGAAAATCAAGTGAAGATATTGTGTGAACGGTGGATGTTTAGATTATTTCAAAATGATGGGGATAAATAAGCCATGTCTAAAAATTTAAAGAAATTAAGAGAGAGAGAGAAAGCAAAGAGAGAAAAAGAGGCAGAGGGAATTAATAATGGAAGGAGGTTACCTCTTGAACAGTATCTTTAAGGACAGTGAGGAAGTCAGCCGATAAGTGCAGTGAGAAGCCTCAGACCAAAAGAGACAAGCTGCACTCAAAGAGGCCTCTAGGTACACAGAGGTCGTGGTTTGCATGTAGTTTGTGGACCTGCTAAATGTAAAAACTTTAGAAAGCCCTTATTTTATTCTGTGAAGAGATGTCTGCTATTTTTCCTGGGAATTGATGAGAAAGTCTGTAGGTAAGACTGCTGAGGATAAAGGAGACTAGTCATAAGGAAGTTTTTATATATGACAATTAATAAATTCTAAATTACTCTTTTAAAAATGTGAATATTTAAGAAAAATATTCTTATTTCTGTATTGGAAGTATAATTTTGACTTCTGGTGCAAATAAATAAATGGAAAAGAGGGAAAAAGAGAGAAGAAAAAAAAAGAAAGAAAGAAAGAAGCCGGCAAATTTCTTTCTTGTTCAATGATAGTAACAAACTGGTAAATATCAGAAGATAACACAATACATAAAAAGACATAAATGAGAACAGCCTACTACGTGTTCCGATTACTCCATTGTTTCTTCAGGATTACGTGAATCTACGGAGGAAGATGATTCGTGCTGAATACTGGAAAGTGTGCCAATTGCTCTATGGGGAAGAGCAACACTATTTAGAGAGACTGGAAAAGGAAAGAAAAGAGATTTTTCAACAACTCATGGAAAGTGAAGACTGTATGGCCCTAAAGGGGAAACTCCTAAGAGGAATGTATGAGGAACTGAAGGAAATGTGCCATAAACCAGACATGGAGCTGCTCCAGGTAAGGAGCAAGGAAAGGAGAGTCAAGGGGCGGCTTGAAAATAATGACCTCATCCAAGAGCAAAAAAAAAAAAAAAAACAACCTTTTTTGGATAAAACAGGAGTAGCTACCCCAGGAGAAATTTTCTCCTAAAATTTAATTCAGTTTCTTCCTTCCTTCCTTCCTTCCTTTCCTCCTTTCTCTTTCTTTCTTTCCTCCCATTCATGAGTCAGGACATTCCGTATTTCTCTTTCTGTGCCTGGCCAGTTACTGAAAAAATGTAACAGAAATGTTTTTTGGAAGATATTTGTATTTGAACATATCTTGATAATTAGAATTCTGGGAATATAAAATAAATTTTGCAATATATTGCCTGAATTGCCATGACTTTGACAACAATTGCAATACCTATCCTTCGAAATCAAAGAAGTGAAGTCTCCACTATGAATATTGTGATGAATACTAAGACTTTCTCTTTTTGTCTTTACAGCATTTTGGAACCATGTTGAAAAGGTAAGCTTGGCTCTACATTCAAGGTTTGAGAACTGTAACAATGATCAGTCTATTGATGCTGAAATGAAAGCATAATTTATGTATTATAATAATATGACCTCTTTCGTGGTATATTTTTTCTTCCCTTCTGGGAAGGGATTTTCGTTATCCAGTGTAAGATGGACTTGGGCAGGGGTATTATTTGCAAGGGATTATGTGGAAGTTCATGAAGAAAATTACCTTTCCTGATTTTAATATTCAAAGTGTATAAAGAAATTGACATAATGGCCCAAAGTTATTCCAAGACGCATGTGGGAAGGTTAAGTATTTCAAACAAGTGTATAGTGGAAGCAGGGTGTTAAGAATCAGAGGGAGGACACTTGAGGGTTTTGGACTTGCAAGTGTAGCAGATGGCAGCCTCCAACTTCAAATGAAAAGGCTATATGGTGCACTTAGGGCAGCTGGGTACAAGAAGCAGGATCCCTGCCTAAGCTAAGATCCTCAAGCCCTAGCTAGTGGTTATAGACACTGAACTTTTCAGTGGTGACTGGTGTAGGTTAGAAACCAGTGTCATTGAACATCTTCCTTGCATACAGGCCATTTTGCACAACTCTGGGATGAGGAGAGAGGAAATAGATACAGCTGTGCTTGTTGAAATTGTGTACCAGGATGAAAGTGTTAGGAGGTGGGATTAGGTTGAATTTGATTTCCATAAAATAAATGGATGCATTGCCTGGTTCGTGAAATTACATTCATACCCCTGCACGTAATTTTGAAGATTTTGATGAAACATCTTCAGAGGAACATAGGAATAATCATTGTGATAAAAACTTTGGGCCAGGAAAGAATAACTGAGCCTTCTTCTTTGCAGGAGTGAGTCTGTGCAGCTTCACATGCCCCAGCCTGTGAACCCAGAGCTCAGTTCCTGGCCCATCACTGGACTGATAGACAGGCTCAACCAATTCCAAGGTAACAGGCAGATCTTTGGCAGGACACCTGTAAATCCCTCTTCATGGGTGTCCTCCTATGGGAAATGTTTCCTCACTGCACAATCTGTTTTTTTTTTTTCCCAATAACTTTTATGTCCCATTTGCCATAATAGGAAAACAGGTAAAAATAAATGAACAGAAACCTGTATAAAAGCCAAATATTATATAACACACATACACTGTAACATACACATACACTGTAGACAGGTAACAATAGAAAAAGGGTTGTATGGGCTGAAGCATGCTGCAATATAGTGTTAACTGTTCCTATGGAACACAAAAATTTCCATCTTTGTTCAGTTCAACTTTTAGTTAATGCTGATTGTTGGATTGTGAGATGCTTATCTCATGGATATTAATAACTAATAAAGTGTTTTAACTTTTGTTTTTCACATGTATTTATTGCCCTGAATATTTTATTCACAGTACATATATATACCTCATATAATCATCAATCTAATTAAAAGCATGAAATGAATATTAATAAACAATAGCTACAAAGTAAACTGTCAACTTTATTTCACTGGATTTATCCCATTCTCAAAAGATCTTCTAGTGGAAAATTCTCACAGTGAAATCTTCCTTAAAAAAGCATATGTAAAGTTTCTTTTAGTTTATTTTACCTGTGCATGCTTTAGCAATAAATACTTAAATCTGAGGCAAAGTAATCACTCTTTAAGTAAGAATTATTATTATTACTACTAATTTTCTGAGTAGAGGGGCAGGCTGCTTTTGTTACTGACTTTGCATGATTAATAATCACACAATTTTCAACGTTCCAGGAAAAAAAGCTTGGCAACATCCCTGTTCTTCACATATTCCAAGAATATTTATGAATTTTTTCCATTTGTCTCATTAAGGATTCGCTTGTTATAAATACTGACTAGTATGAACATCAGTAATTTCCACAGTTCTCTTGCTGTCCTGACCCATATTTCCACTGATAACCTAGCACATCTGGAAATTTCGCAGAGCCCATGTTTACCAGGAAGTTATAACATTATTTTTTTACCATGTCTGTTTTCTTCTTCCTGCAGTATATATTTCCTGGGAAGATGAAATAGCCGCTTGTCACGTGCCCCTGTTTGAAGATCTGAGACATTTGCTCTCTACTCCTGCTCTTCTCGATGTTGTCCATAATCCAACAAGATCAAAGTCTTTCCTCACATGGGGAGCCCAGCCGTTCACTTCTGGCCGACATTACTGGGAGGTGGATGTGGGGGGGTGTGGGAACTGGATCATTGGATTTTGTAATGATTCCTGGACAAAGAGGAATGACATGATGGTTAACTCCGAGGGGATTTTTCTACTTTTCTGTGTCAAGGAGGAGACTTGCTGCCGTCTCTTTACCTCCTCCCCACTCCTGCCTCACTACGTGGAAAGGCCTCTCGGCCCCGTAGGGGTGTTCCTGGATTATGAATGTGGTACACTGAGCTTTGTTAATGCGGCCCATAGTTCCCTCATCTGTAGTCTCTTCTCCTGTTCCTTCTCTTCTTCTCTGCGACCTTTCTTTTGCGCTGGAACCACATGATCAGAGACAGGTCTGAAACCTGACAACATTTATCTGGAATGCCAGCTCCTGAGAAAGCTGACTTGGTGCCTACTTGATGGTCTTCAGTGTCATCTACCCTTATAAAATGTATTGATTTAAAAGTGTTGATATTGTTAAGTGCATAAATGTTTCAATTTTCTTTAAATAAAAATAATCTCTCTCTGAGAATACTGTGCAATATTTATGCTGTGTCTTTTCTTTTCACTTGATTTCTCAGCCAGCCAAGGTAAAAAACAAACAAACAAACAACAACAACAACAAAAAACCTACTGTCATATCATAAGGGCATATAGCAAATGAAGAAATATTTATTCAACTAACTATAGCAAAACTCAAGGATACAGAGTGTGTGACATTTGATCCATGACCAGCTCCCGTCAGCCACAACTCCACATTATGGAAGCTTTTCTCTAAGTTGTGAGGCAAAGACAGGGTCTCCTAATAATGTCAACTCCCAGTCCAGGGTTAAGGTTTTGTATCTTCCATGCTTCAAGGGATAAAACAAAAGACAAGGAGATACCATCCCTTTCTCCCAATGCAGACTTGTAGAGTGTGTTTGACTGCTGGAGAAGCAGGCCACTGTCCCACCGTCAACTCCAGCGCAACGATACAGGGATTCTGTTAAGGAGAAGTGGCAGGTCATGAACACTGAGAGCTGTGCTCACTGCCTGAGAGTAATGGCTGACTTTGAATGGAGCATGGTGAAGTGCACTCTTAAGGGCATTGTCAAAAATAATGAAGATCCCAATTACAGGCACCTAAGAGGAACCTAGACTCTCCATTTTTGGGTAGCAGGAACAAGTGAAATGTCTGATCAGCCAGAAGTTTTAACAGAGAGTACCAGGTAAAGATATAGCCAAGAAAAGCCCTCCTGGAATCTCATTCATTCCTGGGGACCTTGGAGACTACATCTGTGCTAGGCTACACCCACTCAAGAGCAATCAAAGTGGGATGTGGACAGATTTGAAAATATTCATTGATCCACCCACTGATCCATCATCAAAGAGCCTTGACTCCTACTGGCTGTAAGAGCTAAAGCACAACTTCTGAGTGAACACAGGGTGAGCAATAAGCTACTCTGTTCCATGGGATGATGCCTAGAGCTGGGATTAAAAATTAAATGACAGTCATATTTTGTGATCTGTAAGACTTGCCCATGCACTGTCTCAGGAGTAACCAGAAAGGGAACCTCCTAGCTATTAGTCCATGACTGAGTGAGGGACTTAATTGTAAACTTCCTGAATCATGAAAGCTGTCTCCAAACCACACACACATGAATACTAAAGGGCAAAAATCTAACTAGCAAAAGGTGCTTAGGCACAACCTTTTTGAAATACAGATTAAGATAGAAATAGAGATAAATACATATGGATATTGCTGAGTTTAATGTTCAACTGAATCCATTGTCAATTTTTATCATTATGAATGCTGTCACCTCAGAAGGCTTACTCTCACATGAAGGTTATGCTTTAAAAAAAAATTCAAGGCAATCTTCATATACACTTTTTAAATTAGTAAGCTAATTTTCCACACATCATTCTTTCATACCTGAAGTATAATTTTAAAAAAAGAAAAAAGAAAAAATAATAATGAAAGAATACACCATGGTGCTTTCTGCATGATGGACTGAGAAATTATTTTATCATAATCTTATGCCATCTTTATTTTACAGAACTTCTGCCTGACTCAGGTCAGGGCAGCCCCAGCTGCAGCAGGTAGCTGGGGCTTTCCTGCATAGATACTGTGCGTCTGCACTTGAGCACAAGAAAGAGAAACTCAGATCCCAGGTTTGTGGAGAGAAAAGCAGAGGAAGGAGTTGAGCAGTGGCATAAGAATCTCAGGAAGGTCTCATTGTCTCTCGATCCTGCTGAAGGGATGGAATCAGCATAGCTTTACTGATGTCTTTCTTAGTTTCTCAGGATCTGCAAGTTTGTAATTTCAGACTGGATGGAAAACAACTTCACATTTATATAAATAATGTCATCTTACCCCATAACCAAGGTTCAAAATATCAAATAACCATGAGAAAACAGGGAACTCAGAGAAATGCATGCCAAGAAAAAACTGTGCCCTTTTAAAAATCTTTTAGAGCCCCTGTGGTTTTAGGTCCCAAAATGGCTTCAGTCCTGCTCACTCCAACATTTTCAGCATTATATCTAATACTGGTATGCCACTTTTCTTACCTAGGTTTATTGATTTAAAAAAAGCCTATGTTATCTCTATATTACAAAAAGTTGTTAATAGGAAGAATGACTTAACTTGATGGCTAGCTGTTTAATGTCTTATCTTTACAAATAATCCAGACTTATTAAGAACATGACGGTTAAATAGATGTAAGATAAAATTCCCATGTAAAAGATGTTCTCCCTATATTAGAAGGTTTTGACATTATTATCAAGAAAAAAAGTTGGGATTGAGGGAAATGAATATAAACAACAATTTATTAAGGAAAACCTAAAGGGGTAGAGAAAAAAATTTGTCTCCTCTAAAATTAGTTATTACAGAGAGACTAACGGTATCTGATGAACCATTAATAAAGATGTTACATGCCACATTGACAAATTGTACTACAAAAAGCACATACCTCCAGAAATTATAATTCATAAAT
The DNA here is from genome assembly GCF_027409185.1 of Cynocephalus volans. NCBI lineage: Eukaryota > Metazoa > Chordata > Mammalia > Dermoptera > Cynocephalidae > Cynocephalus > Cynocephalus volans. The sequence goes on from NC_084463.1 coordinate 83,657,974, forward strand.
TTGCCAATCTACAAGATTGCTAGTTTGACAGACTGGTCACAAAAGTTCACTATGGGTTAAGAATTCCAATTAATATGAGTAACTAAAATGACGTACAAGTATACAATGAAGGTAAATGTGTTTGTAGTAAGAAAAGGCTAAATATTTGAGGATATTTTGTTTTAAGGGAAAAAGAAAAGAAAGTTTTGTTCCAAAGTAGAATGACTGGATTGTCCCATAATGTAAAGAAAAGAATAGGACAAAACTGAATGCGTAATAAAGTTGTAAAAGTTTTGCAAAATACAAAGTTTATAGAAGGAAATTTATGTATGAAAAAACTGGCTAAGATGGAAGAAACTTATTTATAAGTTTTCCTAAGAAATTGAGCATTAATATCAAAAGTACACTTATGATAAAATTTCTAGAAATCTGATTATACCCTTGGACTAGGCAAGAATTCTCAGAACTCTAATAAAAAACTGATTGGTTCTATAAAGCTACCATCACAACATCGAGCAGAACAAGAATTAATTGAATACCAAGAAAATGCTTTGAGAAGTTTTCATGCTAAGCCAACCAGTACTGAAAGTGTTAAAATACACAATTTGAATGAACTCTATAAGATTGTTCAAGGCCAACTTTCTTACGATTGCATGTTCTATAAACAGTGCTATGCACTTGAATTGGAAAATAAAATTGGAATTTAATAGAATACATATCCAATGTAAGTGTGGACTCACGGACGGGCTGGATAGTTGCTTGATCCTCCCTGAGTCTTTGAAGCTTCCATTGTTAAAAGCCTTGCACTCTATAATTCATCAGTGACTGAGCAAGATGATCCAAATTATTTTTAAAGAAATGTTGGTGGGGTGTCTGTTTTAAAATTGCTGTCTGAACATTGACAGATGGACTCAATTCAGTTGCCATACTCAATAGCGTACCAGTATATATTTCTGATAGTTTATATGTTTTCTGGTTGAACAGAAGTTTTTCCAAATAAGAAAACTGATGCTATGACAGAAATTATTAAGAATTTTTTTTCTTTATGATACATCTCTGGAGAAATGCCCAGTGATAGAGAAACAAACCCATTTTACTGGACAAATTATAAGGCTTTAATGCATTATGCCAAGTTTATGTCCATCAGGCAAAAGAGGCTTTCCATGATCAATCAACCAAGGACAGCCAAACCTTTCACAATTTAAAACCTAGAGATGGGGTCTTGATGGAGTTTGGATGTATTGTCCCCTTCAAAACTCATGTGGAAATTTGATCCCCAATGTGGCAGTGTTGGAAACTGATTGAGTCACGGCGGCAGATCCCTTATGAATGGATTAATGCTCTCCCTGGGGGAGGGGGAAGTAATGCATGAGTTCTTGCTCTGTTAGTTCCCATGAGAGCTTGTTGTTTATAAGACCCTGGACCTCCTCTCTCTCTCTCTTGCTTCCTCTCTCACCGTGTGATCTGCTCGTACCTGCCAGCTGCCTGCTGCTTTTCCACCATGAGTAGAAGCAGCCTGAGGCCTGTGCCAGATGCAGCTGTCCCAGAATCGTAAGCCAAATAAACCTCTTTCTTTTATAAATTACCCAGTCTAAGGTAATTCTGTTATAGCAACACAAATGGACTAAAACAGGTCTTTTGAGAACATCAGAAAAAGACTGCCCTTGAATCATGTTGGGAAGACCATACCAAGTTCTTCTTGACACCCATACTACAGTGGAACATCAGGCCTTGGAACTTGGTCCTTCCTTACAACTTAAAAGAACTCCTCTGGGGTCTTGAAACTAACTGTACACCTGTTGGAGACTTTAAAGTAAAGCTAACCAGAAAAAAGTTTCCCCAGAAACAGGAGGCATCCTAAGATATAGACAGCTTTCCCAAGATTGTGAATCAAGATTTCTCTGCTGTGATGAAAGTCTTATTCCTTTTCTATTTCCCATTTCCTGCCATGATAACCATTTCCCTTTCCTCACAGGAAAAACCCCATGGTACCATAATCTGTAGATGGCTTCAACATAAGCTAATGCTCTAGCAAGAAATCAGAGTTATTGTGTGCTAATGTAAAAAATCAAGAGACCATTCCATTAATGCCAATACCTGTCTTTGCTCCCAGTGAGAGATACCCTGAAATCCCAAAGGGAGACTAGGAAGTTATCCTTGATATGTTAAACTTCACCATTTATCAATTTCCTACATTTGGTGGAAGTAATGCACTAATCTTTCCAATTGGTAGCCTAATTACTGTCAGATATAGAAAACCTATTTGGTTGATGCCTGCACAAGGTATATTATGTTTCCAGGTAAAACACATTTCAGACACGGGAGCTATTTATGTGAATAAAACGAACTGCTAATATTACATCACTGATTTTATTACTGTGGAGAGCTTAATTAAAGAGTTGCTGATACTGGCATTTCTATAGACACAGCCATTTCAAAACACATTAAGAAAATTATTCCATAAAGGAACACATGATGTGTTTACAGGAACAGCTAGTGGTTGGTTTGCGGGCATCCTGAATGACAGATGGTGAGCCTGACTGTTCCAAGCTTTCCTAATCTTTACATTTCTTGAAGTGGGTCTGCAGATCACTATGACTTGTATCATCAATCTAACCGCAAAATTGAATACCTCTTTAGATAGGGCCACTTTTTAGTGTACTATGGTACTCAATCACCAAGGACTATGACAAAAGGAACTCAGACACTGTTGCACTATCTTTAGTGCCTGAACTTTACATTTTTCAATTTTGATTGATTTAATTTATGGAGACTCTTGATAAAAATGTATTTCAGTGTCTTGACATTATGTTGTATTCATCTAAAAGTACTAAATGCACACATGCAACTGCATTTTTACATCATATGGTCTCATGATTGGAATTACAAAAATGTAAAACATGAACCCTATAATTTGACATTGTAAAATTGTGAATTCTATACTGAAATCAAGCAGATCCATTCCAATGGTCACAGAAAATGGTTTCATTGCCCTTGCCCTTAATTTTGGCCAGTCCTTGTTGGGCGAGAAGTTGATCAAAGGAGGATGAGGAATCTCACCCCTACTGCTACAACCACATAGCTTTAGATTATCTCTTCCTACCCAAAGAGGAATATGCTCCATCACCAGTACCTCGTGCTGTACTTGGGTAAAATTCCTCCAGCCAGTTTGAATTGGAAACTTCCAAAAATTTTAAATTGGCTGAGTCTCTAAAAGGAATACCCTCAAAGGGCTCTTCCACCTGGTTAGACTTCAAGTTCCCAGATATTTCAGCTGGCTGCTTCTGGCATCGTTTTCCTTGTACATCTGTCTTGCAGTTTTAATAATCCTCCTAATAATAACTAAGCATTGGGCTCCTCTTTAAGATCATTCTAGCCTGTTTTAACAGATGTCTGCAAGAGACCCCACCAGAATCTTGCTGACCTAACACCTTGAAATTTTAAACTCACACCAACCAGAAATTGAAACCAACTGAACCCAAGAGACTTTGACCCAAATTACACAGGTGCACGGTGCCCCCTGTAAGCAAATGGCTCTAGTTTCTCAACTGGTTCCTGCCCTGCCAGGAAGACTCCAACCTGGGACTAGATGGACCCAGAGCAGTTAGCTAACCACTCCAGCACTGTAATGTGACAACCAACATAATCTATCATCAGTTGGAAAAATTAGTACCAACATATTAACAGTATTTACCTGTGGAGGGTAATAATGGTATGAAAAAGGACAAAAAGTGTAAAATGGTACATGAGCTTCTTACTATACTTCTGTATGTGTTTTTTAAAAGTAATAAGTGATTTTTATTTTAGTAATAATAATTAACATAGAAAAAAATGTACATTTTACTTAAACTTTACATATTTTTTTCCTTAAAATATGTCCTTTTATTATCCCATCCTATCATCAAATTGGAAGAATATTGCTAAGTTTTCAATTTCTCAGAATTCCAAATCAAATAAGCTTGTTTGTGAAGATTTCCTCCACAAAGGTCAAGTTAGCATAAGAAGAATGACAACTAATTACTTTGAAAGAGAAGAAGTTAGACATATCATTGAGGAACATTCTCATTTATCTATGTCTCTATCTTTTCATTTGCATCAATTTTCTTGATTTATAACATATACAATAAAATGCTCAGATTTTAAAGGTACAGCTCAAAGAGTTCAATAAGTGCATATGCTTATGTAATCACCCCCAATTTAAAATTATTATAATTAAAAAAATGAAATCACTTGGAGAAGATAGTTAGAATTCTTGTTTTCTAGAGCTATGCTATTTAGTGTGTAGTTTCGAGTTCAGGAATGTTGTGTTTACAGATTAAGAAGCAGCCAGGGAATAGTAAAGTATGTTTTTATTTCTTGACTAAGTTAAAATATTTTTGAAAAGTAAATATCATGTTAGTGGCTGGAAATAAGAGGAGCTTAAGTTATTTTAATTTTTTCCAAGAATAGACCATATTGATGAGTGTAATATTTTGATTTAGCTAATGTTTACTTCTGCCAATCGTGATATGAAGAAAGACCCATCTTCAATCTTTCCCCAGGAGTTAAAGCAGGAGTATAGTGTGGTCTAATATGTATGGGGGTGGGGGAGAATTGGCAAACAAACATCTGTCAGTTATTTTTTTCAGAAGGTTAATCGATTTCTCTAAACCTTTATATTCTTACCTGTAAAAGGTAAATAATAATAAATGTGACAACAAAAATACCTAGTGTGGCCTGCATAATCTCTTGTTAAATATTTTAAATTCTTTCAGGATAAGTCCTGAGAATCAAATGCAATAATGCATATAAAGCACATAGCATGGTATCTATCATATAGAAAATGCTCACAGTACTAGTTATTGGTTACTTATTAAAGGTATGCCTTTCCCTCTAAACTGTAAGTTCCACGAGGTTTACACTATCTGACAGATGTTCATTCTCTGAGTTCTTCAAATGCATCCTCTTCACCATAGAGGTTTATTAATTCAATTATTAAATAATTCCACCATTGCTCAAACATTCTTCCTTATTTTTAAGTAAAATTTGCCTCATTTATAGTCTCATATGATTTTCAAAACATTTACATTAACCAATTGTACCAGGTAATGGTATCAGGTGATCTTATATTTTTACAAATGAGGAGATATATCTAGGTAAATTGAATGCTTGGCAACCAAGGGTATGTCACTTGGACAGGACTAGATCCAAAATTTAAGTGAGAGTCTTCTGACTCCAAGACCAGTGCTTCTTCCAATACTATAAGCAAGATCAGTAAATGTACCTTGTGCTCAATGGACGCTGTGTATTGGTACATAGTAAGGCAGATGTATAACATTTGTGACTTTGTATGATTTACTTAATCTCACTGAACTTCAGTATTTCCATGTGCAAAAGGGGAAGAGTGATAATACAAACTCTGAAGTGTTCCATTAATGATTAAATGAGATAATATATATAAAAGCATAAATCATAATAAGAGCTCAATATATGTTAGCCATTTATTATTATTCTGCCATTCTTGGTTAGATTTGAAAATAGGAACACTGGAAAAGATATAATAAATACAGAATTTTGTTAGAAGAGAATTAAGAAACTCCCTTTTTCCCTGTCGTAGGTCATCTAGGAGTTGTGTTGGTTTATTGTTGACACTAATTTTCCTACTTTTCTTCACTTTATTCAGAAATTCTTTATCAAAGTACCCAAGCCTCTCTACAATATAACCCATCTTTCTCCACTCTCATTTTGCTCTGTCTCTTACCCAAAGCAAACTATTTGCTCTTCTGTGAATATACTCTGAGTTTGGGGCCTTTGTCTACCCTGCTTGCCCACAGCCCCTAATGTTTCTGCGCATCTCCACTGGTTGAAATCCTACCTGCACTTCATTGTCTTGTCAAAATCACTGCTTCCATAAAGCACTCCTAGTCAGTGCATGGTCCCCCTCATGGATGTAAGAACACGTTTGATTTGATAAAGCATATAATTATGCTCTCCCTCTAGATATCTTTGTTATTATTATTAAGAATTTATAACAGGGATAGAATTATGTGTGATTGATTCTTCTCACTAATTCAACAAAGATTGATTTTATATCTATTATGAAGACAGGCCAAACACAGCTTAAATATGAAAATGGAGTCTGCTTTCCACAAGTTCCAATATTATTCCTTTAAAAATAGTTTTGTTATGTAAATAGAGGATAATACCCTACACATTTTTTGTTTGTTTGAACAATAATATTTATTAGGAGAAAGAAAATGGTGGAAATTCACACTAATGCCAGCCTCCCTTAGTATCCAAAACAGTGTAGGGCTGAACACCACCTTTTTCTGTTCGATTTTACAGTACTGTATTTTATAGGATTTCAGAGCTGAAGAAAAGTTTTTGAGAGACGGTTTAGTCTATTTTCCTAACTAGCCTTCCGCCGGGTCCTTATGTATTTTCCCAGGAAGACAGAGGAGGAGCGTCCTACTGAATTACAGGAGTGGAGAGATGAAAGTAGCGCGCTCTCTGTCCCTCTCTGTCCCTCTCTGTCCCCTTCTCTGTCCCTTTCTGTCTCTCTCATTTTTAAGTACGCAAGAGCTAGACGTTTTCAAGAATAACTTTTTTTGGAAGCGCCTCTCGAAATGGGCCGGGTTCTTTTCTCCTGGAGGCAGACGTTGCCTCCCTCTCTCTCGGATTGGTTCAGAGTCCGCTAGAAAGACTATCAGGGCGGAGGAACCAGAGCCCAGGGCTGGAGCGAACGTTGCTGCGGGTCCAGGGCGCGCCGTGGGGCCGCAGCGAGGCGCGTGTCGCGGGAGCCTCGGTGGGCGCCGGGATGTGGAACCTGCTGCCCGAGACCGACTCGGCCGCGGTCGCCGGGCGCCGCCCGCGGCAGCTCTGCGCTGGGGCCCTGGTGCTGGCCGGCGGCCTCTTCAGCCTCGGCTTCCTCTGCGGTAGGGGCGCGCTCCCCGCGGTCCTCGCGCCTTCCCAGCAGCTCCGCGGCCCTGGGACTCGCGGGCCGGCTGCCGACGGGGTCCTGCTGCTGATCTCCCCGAGGGGCGGCGCTTTGGGCGCGGGCCGCGTGGGGAGGAGCCCCCGCGAGTTAGGTGGTGCCAGCGTTGCCTGGGGGGCGGTGCAGGGTTGAGCTCTACACGGGCTGCTTGTAGGACGGCGTCACCCAGGTAAAGGCGTAGAATGGAGAGAACCTGAAACTGGACTTAGAAAGGTTTCGCCCCCTCGAACGCTGCCAAACACTGCACTTTCGGTACAAGCGGCAGATCTCTGCGGGCTGTTAAACCAGGTCGCCCAGGGAGCTTTGCAAAAAGCCTCTCTTACCTGCGTGGGGTTTTTATCTAGTCGTTGACAGTACCTGGGGCTGCTTCAGGCGTATGGTAGAATTCAGGTTATTGCTGAAAGGGAGTCTTTTTCCCTTCCCGTTCCTAACTCCTTGAGAATAACAGGCACATTTGGGAACTGGGTGAATTATTGTCAGTCTCTTGCCAGATTTTTATCAGCAGGTGTTTTGTGTTCTCTGTGTAGTGATTTGCAGACTTAACCCAACTGTCTTGGAAAATCAGAGCAGCACGGGCAAATTTAGCCATTTCTCAGTGGCCTTGAGCAAGTTACCAAGTCTCAGTTCAGTTTCCCTGTCTTTATGATGAAGATAATATTATCTGCAACTTATTAGTAATAGCAAATGAAACAGCATGTACAGCTCCTGGCACTGTACTGGGGTATTTAGCACTTTATTTCTTCTTGGTGAGGAGATGCTCCTGATTGGACTTTAATACACAGGATTAACCTAAGGTAAGTCCGGGTAGTGCACTCCTGCTCTGATTTCTAGATCCCCTCTCTGGGATTTAGAAGACCAGGGCATGGACCAGCTGGTCTTCTCAAATTCAGTCTCTTCTACTAATTTGCTGTATGACCTTGACATCATTAAAAGACATTTGAGTCACACACTCAGCTCATAACTAACATGTGTGGTTATTAGTAACCACCTAGGGTTATTGTGATTCTTAAGTAAGATAGATGCTCAAGGATACATTTCAGATTGAGTTTCCATTTTCTCAAGTGTAAAAATAGGAATTAGACATGGCCAGGTCAGCATGGGGATTTTAATCTTCTGTACAGGCATTTTACTCTTCCTGGTATTGCCCCCTCACCCACATCCTTGTATTCACTGCTCAGAGACTGATACAGAATAAGTTCTTTACTAGTTTGCTTCTTTTTTCCTAAAATTCCCTTGTCTCTTCTCCCCCACAGGACTCCATCCTCTTTATCCTGTTCATTTTTCAGATTTCAGGGACAAGCATCTGGTTTTTTTTTTTTTTTTTTTTTTTTTGTCTTTTTCGTGACCGGTATTCAGCCAGTGAGTGCACTGGCCATTCCTATATAGGATCCGAACCCGCGGCGGGAGCGTCGCCGCGCTCCCAGCGCCGCACTCTCCCGAGTGCGCCACGGGCTCGGCCCAGGACAAGAATCTGTTACTGAACAAAGTAGAGTTTGCTTGCCTGTGCAAAACAAAAGCTAATTGCCAAAGTACCAGTCTTCGGAGTATTAATTAAAAAAAAAAAAAAAAAAAAAGGATTACTCGCAAGGCAGCCATGTGAGAAGATGGGATATTTTGTATCTCAGATTCCCACTAATAGTTAGCAGTTTAACATTGTGTGTTAATTAGAAAATTAACAGTGTTTTATGAATTGGATATACCATGAAATGAAAGTTTCCTAATAAATACGTGAGATGAAGAGGAGAGATATAAAGTCAGACAATGGCCCAAGAATGCTGAGAACATAAATAAAAAGTTGAGAAAAGATGAGTTATAGTAAAATAAAACTTCATGTTGACTTGGGTGAAAGAAAAAGGGAACGCCATGTATGTTCTTTCATATAATTTATATCTGTAATGAAGGAAGTGTGATTATATGGTTTTTATTTGCCTATTGGAGTAACACTTGGTACAATAGTGGTAGCAACAATGGCACTAGTAACAGCATCTATCATGCATGGAGAGCTAATTATGTTCTAGCACTTACTATCATACTAAATGCTTTACATGCATTTTCTCAATTAACCTATAAAACAATGATATGAGTTAGTATTGTGATATTAATTTTACAAATAAGGAAACCAAATTTTGGAGAGTCAGTGATAGAGCTGGGACCAATGCAAATGACAGCTTTGTTAAACATTGCCTATTTTCTACTCAACAACACAAGCATTTAGTAGGAACCTCTGCCAGTCATGGCATTGTCTCATTTTTTGCCTCTGCACTGGAGACCTTTAATGGCTTCCCAGATCCCATTCACTCAAGGTGCATTCATGGAATGACTTTCAAGCACTGAAGTAAAAGTATGAGTTGCATGTAGGCTTTGTTCTCAAGGGCCTCACAACTTAGCACAGACTTAATGGAGGTTACATAATAAATAGCAAAATTCTAGCACATCATTGTATGCCCTTCACCATCTAGCTCCAACATCCTTTTTTAAAATCTTAAACTTATTATTTTGAAATAATTGCAGATTCACATGCAGCTGCAAAAAATAATACAGAAAGTTTACATATGCCATTTACCAAGTTTCCCCCAATGGTAACATCTTGCAAAATATAGTGCAATATCACAACCAAGGTATCGATTGATATTGATACAGTCACTATACAAAACTTTTCCATCACCAGGAGAATCTCTCATGTTGCCCTTTTATAGTCATACCCACTTCTCTCCTGTACCCCCCCATTTATATCCTCTGAATTATCCCCTAGCTACTACTAGTCTGTTCACTGTTTTTATAATTTTGTCGTTTCAAGAATGTTATATAAATGGAATAATTTATCAACTTTCCCGGACTTTTTTGTTGCAGTTTTTTATTCAGCATAATTCTCTGGAGATTTGTTCAAGTTGCTGTGTGTGTAAATTGCTTGTTTTTATTGCCAAGTAGTATTACATTGTGTGGTGGTACCACAGTTTGTTTAACCATTTAACAGTTGAAGGACAGCTGAATTGTATCTAAATTGTGATTGTTATGAATAAAGCTGCTGTGGATAATGGTAGACAGATTTCTGTGTAAGCATAGGTCTTCATTTCTTTGGAGTGCTGTTGCTGGATAATATGATAATAGCATGTTTACTTTTATAAGATGCTGACAAGCACCATTTCTGCGGTGGTTGTACCATTTTACATCCTACTAGCAATATACAAATAATATAAGTTCTCCCAACACTTTTATAAGCAGTTCCTTATGTTCTGACATCACAAAATATAAGAATAATTTTGTATTTTCTATCAGTATTCCTAGTTATCTTACAGTTATTTTCATAAATGGGTGTTGAATTTTGTTAATTTTTTGTTTACTTATTGCATCAATTAATATCATGTGTGTTTTCATCTTTCTCCTCTTAATATGGAATATTAGATTGATTGATTTTTGTATGTTGTACTAGCCTTGCATTCTTGAGATGAAATCCCACTTGGTCATGGTGAACAATCCTTTTAATATGCTGTCAGATTTCATTTGCTAATATTGTGTTGAACATTTTTGCATCAATGTTCATAAGGGATATTAGCCTGTAGTTCTATTTTCTTAGGATTTTGTTTTTAATCTGATTTTGGTATCAAGATAATGTTTGCCACATAGAATAGTTTGAAAATGTTTCCTCTTCTGTTTTTTGGAAAAATGTGTAAAGGATTGATGTTTATTCTTTAAATGTTTGGTAGAATTCAAACAGTGAAGCCATGTGGTACTGTTCTCCCTTGTCTTTTTGAGAAGTTTCTATTACTTATTAAATCTCTTTGCTTATTATAATCTGCTCACATTTTCTCTTCTTGAGTCAATTTTGATAGTTTGTGTCATTCTAGGAATTTATCCATTTCACATAGGTTATCTAATTTGTTGATATATAATTGTTTATAGTATGCCTTTATAATCCTTTTTATTTCTGTGCAATCAGTAGTAATATCTCCTCTTGCGTTCTTGATTTTAGCAATACATCTTACCTTTTTAACTTGGTCAGTAACTAATCGTTTGTCAATTTTATTAATCTTTTTTAAAGAACCAACTTTGGTTTTACTGATTTTCTCTTTTTTTTTTCTATTATCTATTTGATTATTTCTCTTATATATCATTATTTCCTTGTCTTATATATTATTATTTCTCTTACATCTTTATTATTTCCTTTCTTATGCTTCATGGGTTTAGCTTTCTCTTCTTTGTCCAGTTTCTTAACGTAACAAATTAGTTCATTGATTTGAGATCCTTCTGCTTTTCTAATATAGATGTTTACAACTATATATTTCCTTCTAAGCACTGCTTTAGATGCATCCCATAAGTTTTGGTACATTGTATCTCCATTTTCATTCATTTCAAAGTATTTTTTAATTGCACTTGTGATTTCTCCTTTTATTGAGGGATTGTATTATTTCAATCTTTTAAATATATTCAAACTTGTTTTAAGGCCTAATATAGGGTCTATCCTGTATTAGTGCAAATGTTCCATGCACACTTGAGAATATGGATTTGTCTGTCATTGGGTAGAATGTTCTAAATGTGCCACTTGGCAGTTTTGGATTGCTTTATCAGTTTCAAGTCTAGACATATGGGCCAAAAGACAACCCAGGGAACTCACTACTGTGTCATTCCTTGTGCCCTAAGGTTCCTAGCTGATTTATTTTCTTCTCCCCACCTTTTAGAGTCTTGCATGTGTATATGTCTGTGTGTATGTGAGTGTGTGTGTGTGTGTATATATATAAATTGTACTTGTATATATTATATAGTTATATGTTTAATAAATATTCTATACATTGATATATATATATTATTGTATCTGTATATATTATAGTTATATATTTAATATATATTCTATATATTGATATATATATCATATATATTCAGAGTCTTGCATATATATTTACATATATATGTGTGTAAATACATAAACATATATATAGCGTGAAGTTGTTAGTTTCTGTCAGTTGAAGTGAAATCCTTTCCTCTGCTCTTCCTCTCTTTCTAATAGATGGATGTGAAAGTGTTTTGTAAAGGATGACCATAGACATATGTGGTAATATATTTATCAGTGTTTGAAATAATAAAATGGAAAATGTCATAGAGTTCAACATTGAGCTCTTTCTTTAGCATTGAGCTCTTTCTTTAGCATATTGTTCATGAAATTGTGAGGAGCTTTGGGACACTGTAAAAGGAAGGCAATATATGTGAAGTGTAAGAAGGCCAACTTCTCAGTCTTAGTTTAGTCTTCTGCAAAGTGAGCGTAAAAATACTACCTTATAGGTCTGCGTAAATGGTCAACTGAGAGAACATGTAAACCATATCGTTTTAGTAGATCGAGTACTTTGTAGCACAAAGTAGTTTTCAGTAAATAGTGGCTCTATGACTTATGTTGGTTAGTTCATTATATTGCATATTTATTTTTGTATTTATTTATACAGTATTTAATTATTGATATTTATATATTAAATTTTAACCTATGTTAAAGGAATTATACTGTTATTGGTTGCTCTTGGCAACTAAGGAGATGAAGACAGGTTTCCTCACTGGAAAGGATAGAGTGGACTTAAAGCTTCCTAGTTAGAGAACTGTAAGCAGAAGTTCCTCAGGCTCTTCCAGCCTCACACCTCAGGTCAAGTGTACTAAGTAACTGAAGAGATAAGTGCTCTACTCAGAAAAATATTGATCTTGTTGTCCAGTGAGATTCTGTCAGAAGTTTGGTATCTCTGTTCACACACCCCCAACCCTGGTTTGTTCTCAAGAAATTAGGTTTATACTCTTAGCATCATCACTTTAGTCACTTTAGAATCTTTATATGAAAACCAAAACAAAATTTAGTTCAAACAGTTGTTTTTAAAATAATCATTACACATTGAGAACAGAAAGTCCATTCCCTTTGCTGGCCTTGCAAACAAGGTGTCTGGAGGCTATAAAACGTAGTCCATATATTTTTAGCAACAATAAAAACAATGGTAAAAGAATGTAAAGTTTGCATGGTACTTATTTTCTCAAAGAAACAGTCTTTTCATATATGTTACCTCTTTTGAACTCATAGCAACCAGTGAGAAGTTTCCCTTGTTATTGCTGTTCTCATTTAATAGATAAATTAGCCATGGTTTAGAGAACCAAGTTATTCGCTCAAGGGTATACAGCTAGTCTGTAGCGAAATAAGAGAATTAGGGCCAAACTCAAATTTCTGGCTACCAGTCCACCAAAGCATGATGTGTTCATTTAAAATAAAATGCAATGGTGTTCATTTTTTTCCCCCACAGCTATCTTATACTTAAGAAAACAAAACAATGGAGACCTGAATGTACATAGTTCATGAAATACGTAGTGTTTAAACTTATTACAAAAAGTTTTATGATTCTGCAAGAAAATTCCTGTGGAAAATACAAAACATCCATGTGACAATTATAGAGTATGACAAAATAATGGTATAATAAATAATAATGAATAGGAAATTTGAATAATACTATTAAACCGGGCAAAAATAGAACACTGGAGTCAACAGCTATAAGATACATGGTCTTAATAAACACACATAAACTATTTACTAAAATAATGACAACTTACAATTTTTGGAGCACTGACTAAGTGATTTATAAACATTATTTTATTTAATCCTCCCAATAATCAAGTGGTGTCTTCATCTTTACTCTGTTATTCCCTGTACACAAGGAATAGAGATGAAGAAATGGAAGAAATAAGTTTGAATAACTTTCTCTCAGTCACATTTGTGCTAAGTTAGAGAACCAGGGTTTGAAACCAGATCTTTCTTTAACTCCAAAGTTAGTGTTTATAACCTCAAACCCTACGCCCTCACTATTGACTTAACATAGTTTTCAGCAGCAGCAGCAGACATTGCTATTTAACTGAGTCCCTGTTGATCAGTTCTGGCAGAGAATGGAGTGAAATCACTCAACCAGCTGAGCTTGAACAACTGTTCATGTGATGTCAGAACAATAGGGAAGAGTTCTAAAGGATTTTCTCTCATTTATATCTACTCTCACAACACTGACTGCATCTCACATTTTTTTTCTTTCATTCTAGGTAGCTGTAGACCACCAATGACTTCCTATGCATAGCCAATCATTATAAGCCTGTTAGAATATTTTATAAAACTTGCAGGATTTTTACTATGTCTGCATTTTCCCCTTCTAATCTAACTGCGCTGTTTTGTTCTGTCAAATCGGCTTTAAAATCTTGCAAAAAGAAATTATATGATTAAAAATTCTTACCACAATTTGCTCTTCCCAAACAACCACTAAAGAGTTTTTTTTGTTGTTGTTGCTGTTGTTGTTTTTCCAATTTGGCTTAGAGATATCTTGGGTATAGTATGGCTTTTTTCAGCATTTACATATACACCCATATATTTTAGGATAGAGGCCTAGAAGAACAATTTTGTTTGCAAGCTGGGATGTAGAAGAATTCAGTCTTCTTGGTTCTCCTGAGTTGGCAGAGGTAGATAATTTGCTAAAGTAAAAATTTTCATAATATTATAACAGTTAGGACTTAACTGTTAAGCATGTAAAGATAACAAGTGAGTCTAGTGAGAAAATACTTTTTTTCCAAAAAATCTGAAGCAACATATCCTCATTCAAAAATCAACAGTAAAAATCTCTTGTCTCTATAGAACTAAGGGTTTTTTTGTTTGTTTGTTTTGTTTTGAGCTATTTAGAGCCATTTAATGTCAATTGTCAAAATTAATTTATCTATTTCCTGGGATAAGTAGATATACTTGAAGCCAAACTCAAAACATGTTTTATTTCTATCATGATTCTATTATGATTTCTAAAATAGTTTACAAAGCTAACCTCATTTAAATGCCCTTTGAGCTTGTACAGTAGGGTATACTTTTCACATTTATCTTCACTATATAATAATGATCTACTTCATATCAAATCATAATAAAAGTGAGGCAGAAAGTTCCAGAACAGAATATTTATTAGGTCCCTTGTAAAGTAATTTTACCTGCATGTATTTTTGGCTTTGTGGAATAGAGCATTACCTGTAAAGTTAAAATATGCAAGGTTAATATTTATTCCATTGACTTCCAGTCATGCTGTAAATATTTATTTGACTTCTGATATACTCCAGGTATTATGTGAAGCCCTTTCAACTTCAATTTTCTCTGAAAAAAAATCCTGTGCTCCTGTAGATATGGCTGAAGCTTTTACAAGAAAGATTTCGGCTGGTGTCAGGAAGAGTATAAATATTTTGAGGCTGTGATTTGTATCTTTTAAATTATTTTTACCACTTAGATTTTATTAAATATTTTTTTCTATTTTTATCATACAGTCAGA
Source organism: Cynocephalus volans (assembly GCF_027409185.1). NCBI lineage: Eukaryota > Metazoa > Chordata > Mammalia > Dermoptera > Cynocephalidae > Cynocephalus > Cynocephalus volans. The sequence continues at coordinate 83,673,223 of NC_084463.1, forward strand.
ATGCTTAGGAAATAGCATGTTTTAATGACTCAAAATCCACATTGATATCTCAAAAAAAGTTTGCTACACTTTTTTGACAGTATTCTAAAAATGTGCAATTATCAATCTTCACCAGTAGGTGGTGTCTTCCTACAGGGTGAGCTTGACTTCATGTTCAGGATAGAGACAAGATTTAACTTCCTACATTTTTCAAGGTATAAATTTGAAATAACACATTCCCTGCTGTCTTGCTACGACAAAGGCTACTGCGAGGCTAATGTCTCGAATCCTGCTCACAGCACCAATTGTCTAGCTCTTAATCCTGTTCATGACGCCAATAAAGCAAGGTGACCACGCTAGTTGTCGGGGCTCTTTTACCTGCTGGTCATCCTGCACCCACTGGGCCGATGGTCGAACTAGGGCTGGGTCTGGAGCTCCCAGACCCCTCAAGCCCATTCACAGACTGAGTCACAAATCCTTCACACGCCAGGCTGGGTCCCCAGACCCCTCCACGCCAGGCTGGGTCACCAGACCCCTTCACGCAGGTCTGTAAGCTAGGTAACCAGCCAAAAGGTCCTTGGAAGTTGTAGGTCTGGAAAAAACGTGGCCATGCAGGGCGGGTGCCAGAGGCAGTAAAAACCAGCCAAAGAGGAGCTGAGCAGGCGCACTCACTCCACCCACACAACGTTTACCAAACGACCCTGAATGTCCTCCGAGGGGAGGGGAGCCTGATCAAATTGTGCCATTTTCCCAACACCTGTCAATCAGGCAAGTTTCTCTGCCTAAATAATGAAATGTTCATGGGAAGATTGCCACTAAAAGGTCTCTTAGGTCATTCATGTTTGCTAAGAGGGTTTTTTGAAGGATAAACTACAATATGGACAAGAAATTAACTCCTTTTCCCTTTACCATAAGTACATGGTCAGTTTCATCTTAAATGTTAGTATTAAAAAACGCTTATTGTTTCTTACCAATAACATTTACTGAAATTCTTTCAAACCAACTCTCTTTGGAGAATCTTAAATGTCAAATCTGTGGTTAACATGGGCCAACCTAATTCAGAAATCCGCATACAGTAAATGTGGATGTGCATTTGGGGGGAGGAGAGAGGTCAAGTCATATAAACATGCATATATATATATATTTTTTTCTTTTTTATTATAGCAGAAGTCCAGACTCCTTCAAGAGAGTAGTGTGGTCTATATTGATGCTGATTCATCTATAGAGGTTGAATATAATTTGTCTCATAAGAAAAGATGTGATTATGCTAGGAGAAGCAGTTTAGTTCATAATGGGAGGCAATCTACTAACATGTGGTTAGGGAATCTGCTGCTGGTTTGTTAGGCTGCTCCTTCTGACTCACAGCAGTGTGGAAGCCATAGTTGAGAGATTTTTTTTTTTTTTTTTCATTTTCTTTACACTGTGAAGTGCTAATTCAGGAAATCTGCATTCCTTGATTTGCTCCATCTGGCAGGTTACCTTGTATATAGAAGGAATTTATTAAATACTTGTTGAATAAATAAGTCATGGATCTAAATATTTTTATGATTTCGAATGGGGTAGAAAATTATCATTTAAATTTAAACCTGTTTCATCATAATATCATGCATACCAATTTTGAAAAAATACCGATTTGCAACATTTCATTTATCACCAAGAATTTTAATTTATTTATTTTGAGTTTAACAAATATTTACTGAGCTCCTCTCTGCACAATGTACTCTTCCAGGGGTTCAGAAGAATCAGAGATTAGTAGAGAACACACCAAACATGTTCTTTGTGTATAATGTTCTCTTTATAGCTAGTTTTTTTCTATTTTATTTATTTTTAATTTATTTATGTATTATTATTTTACATTCTAAAATGCTGTTGCAGAACAGTTAGGGGGAAGAGGGAGGGGAGGGGGAGGAGGATAGAAGGAGGAGGGAGAACGGGGGCCGTGATCAAGACCTTGGCCCCACCTTCATTTTGGCAGGGGAGCCCAGGGGGCTTCCAGCCCCGGCTAGCTCTTTGCTGGGATGGATGCAGACATTATGGGGGCGTGGGCTGAGAACTTTAGCCCCCGACCCCCTATTGCTAGGTTTTTAAGATTTGATTTTTCATGTATTTATAACTATTAATGTGTTTTTCTGATTATGTAATTTCCTGGCTTGAAATGCTTGCTTGTGACCCCATCATTTTCAGGATCAAGAGCATACCTCATAACATGGCAGAAGGGAAGAAGGTGCATTTGGAAAGAGGCAAAGCATCACAGTCAACCTCACTTCATAACAACCTGCTCTCTCTGGAACTAATCCATTCCCGTGAGAACTAATCCAGTCGTGCGAGAGGGAGAACCCACTCTCTCCTGTGAGAGTTAACGCGGTCCAGCAAGAGCCAGTAATGTCTCTACACCTAATCACCCTTTACACCGCCACATCTGCAACCAAATTTCCAACACATGCATTCTGGGGGACACACTTAAACAATAGCACTAACCACACAAACCACTCATAATTAATCCACTTTCCAAAGGTACTAAGGTCCTCTGTTAGGATTGTTTCCGTTATGCTGACATTCGTATACAGTGTAGAATTTAGCTCACACAAGTGCCAACAATATAGTAGGTCCTGTCTTAAATGCTTTACTTGTAAAAATTTATTTAATACTCACCTTAACCCTGTGAAGTAAATATGCTTTATTATCTCTGTTTTATTGAAGAGGGAACTGAGATTCAGAACGGTAAATTAATTTTCCCAAGGTCACATGGCTACTGAAAGGTTGAGCTTAGACTCAAATCCAGCTGGTCTGTTCCAACTTTTTCCTTCTAACCACTACCCTCTATTGCTTCTCACTCCCTTCTACAGGTTTTTGGTATTATATTACAGATATATGGTTCTGCCACTGGACTTTTTGCATTCAGCAACATATTTTAGAAAACTTCCCATGTCAGTACATATGGATCTATTTCACTTGGAAAACAAACATTCCACAATGTATTCAATAGGACAGTTTATGTACCAGTACTCTAGTTGATGGTTAGATTGCTTCAGTCTGTTGCAGTAAAGATCCTTTTATTTGCATACCTGTTTCTATATAAGGTTAGGGGAGGGTAGAGAGCTACAAGCATAATTATTTAGACTTGAATATGTGCAATTAATATATTAAACCTACCCCCTTCCCTAATTGATACTCTTGTAAGCACTTTTTATGTTTTAAAATTCTTAAAATGGAAAACCTTATGTTATATATATTTTACCACTATAAAAAAAGAGTTGAAACATACAAAAAAGAGGAGAAAAACAGGGGGAAAAAAACTTACATTGGCTATTTGTGCACATTTATTCTTCCAGATGAGTTCTAGAATTTTAAAATCAACTTTTCAAGTTCCATAACCAATTCTGCTGGTGTGTCACTATTTATTTTTAAAGCCTCATCTTTTTCTGTTTCCAGACATGGATATTCTAAGGTTTTGGATAAAAGCTACTTGTCATCCTTTGAGTGTATCATGTGTTTTTATATTTCTTGGCATTTGTACAGGCTTTGCCCTTCGCTGAAAGTACCATTTATTTTTGGCCCAGCTGTCTGTTTCTGGTTCTAGAAAACTCAGTTCAAGAGTCACCCCCTTGATGAAGTTGTCTTAACTTCCTCTCCCCCACACCCTCCTCCTGAGTCGGCCTCTGGTCCCTGTGCTCCCAAGGCCTCCCAAGAGCACCTCTCCTGGCTGATTCTCTTGACTCTCACACCTGCCAGCCCTTGAACTCCTGAGGAATGGGAATGCCATGTCTGTTCTCTATTCAGAACCATCTAGAAAGCAACTGGCTCACAAATTCATTTTCACAACAAATATTTATATTAGGTAAGTGCTAAATGCTAGGACCATTTGAAGCACGGGGAGGCTTTGGCAGCAAATTAAATAAAGCACCTGGTCCCATGAAACTCATTTTCTAGTGGGAGGACAGATAATAAAAATACAAATATTTGATATGTTAGGTAGATGAATAATACGAAGAAAAATAAGCCAAGGTTAAGAGAGAAATGGAGTGGTTAAGACAGGGAGTGGGGAAGAGTGTGCTGTTTGGTAGGGTGGTCAGGGGAAACCTCTTAGAAAATGTGACATTAGACCAGAGGAGGAATAAGGCACACAGATATAATGCAGAACACTGATCCAGGCTGAGGGAACAGTGTGTGCAAAGACCCTGAGGCAGTATTCTTGGGCACAGTAAAGAGAGGAAGATTTGGAGAGGTGACCTGGGGTTGTTTCATGTGTGGCACTGTGGGCCATGGTGAAGATGAGGATTTTATAGAGTGAGGTGGGGAACCCTTGGAGAGCTTTAATTGAATTTAGTTTTTAAAAGGATCATTCTACTTAGAGAATTAGGAATGGTTTTGAATAAATTAATAACAGAGAGAAATTAAATTAAAAACAATCTATCCTTTCCCTATTTTTCAGGAAACTTCATTCTGAGAGTTGATTGTACACCACTGACATATACCTTGGCATATAACTTAACAAAAGAGGTAAAAGTGCTTACATACAAAATCTAAGTTCTACAAATGATGTTTTCTTGAGGTGCCATTATTATCTTAAACCTTGGGGTTTTTTATAACTTGTTCTATATATACATCTGATAAATACATATTTTATACATATATAATAAATATCTATTCTATAGAGCATCACATCTAACAAACTGTTTACACATTTCCTCATTCCTCCCAACACCACTGTAAGGCAGCCTCTAGATAGCATTATGTCTACCATCTCCACTTTGAAAACAAGGAAACTGAGCTCATAAAACATCAGCCACCAAAGTCACACAACTTGTATAGTAGCTGAACCATGACTTGGTCCCATGGTTTTACTCCTTAAATTTAAAACTGGTTTGTACTTCTTAAATTACTAATAGTAATTAATTCAGGACACATGGAGAGTTCTAACTGATTGAGAAGAATATGCATAAAAACACCAAGTGCTGACTTCCAGGGGCAAACCAGTTTGAGTCAGAGGTTAGGTGAGACTATGTAGCTCCCTTTAATAACTTCTGAATTTAGGTAAAATTAATTTTTTTCCTCAATAAAGAACACATTTTTAAAAAAATTTTATTTTGTCGATATACATTGTGGCTGATTATTGCTCCCCATCACCAAAACCTCCCTCCCTTCTCCCTCCCCCCCTCCCCCCCAACAACATCCTTTCTGTTTGCTTGTCGTATCAACTTCAAGTAATTGTGGTTGTTATATCTTCTTCCCCCCCCCCCCGGTTTTTTTTTGTGTGTGTTGATATTAGAATTCATTCTTGGTTTTGTACATTCTGTGGGTTTGGACAAATGCATAATGACATCTATTAGAAATAAAACATGCCCTTAAAGTTAAATGTGCTCCACTCATTCATCCCCACCCCCTGCAACCCTTGGAAATTGCTGATCATTTTACTGTCTCCATAGTTTTGCCTTTTCCAGAATGTCATATAGTTGAAAGCAGATAGTACGTAGATTTTTTAGAGTGATAACTTTCACTAAGTAATGCATTTAAGATTCCTCCATGTCTTTTCATGGACTGATTTCTCATTTTGTTTTAGCACTGAATATCGTTTCATCATCTAGATGTACCACAGTTTATTTATCAGTTCACCCAGTGAAGGACATCTGACTGCTTCCAAGTTTTGGTAATTATGAATAAAGCTGCTATTAACATTCATGTGCAGGTTTTTGTGTGGAAATAAATTTTCAACTCCTTTGGTTAAATATCAAGGAGCATGATTGCTGGATCATATATATGGTAAGAGAATGTTTAGTTTTGTCAGAAACTGCCAAACTGCCTTCCAAAGTGGTTGTACCATTTTGCATTCCCACCAGCAATGAATCAGAATTTCTGTTGTTCCACATGCTTGCCAGCATTTGTTGTTGTCAGCGTTGTGGATTTTGGTTCATCTAAAAGATGTGTAGTTATATCTCATTGCTGTTTTACTTTGCATTTCTCTGATAACATATGATGTTTATCATCTTCTCATATGCTTATTTGCCATTTGTATACATTTTTTGGTGAGGTGTCAGTTAAAATTTGACCCTTTTTTTTTATTGGGTTCTTTGTTTTCTTATTATTGGGACTTAAAGAATTCTCTGTATACTTTAGACAGCAGTCTGTTATCAGATGTGTCTTCTGCAAATATTTTTTCCCAGTCTGTGGCTTGTCTTCGCATTCCTTTGACATTACTTTTCGCAGAGCAGAAGTATTTAATTTAAAAGGAGCCCAGATTATGAATTAATTCTTTCATAGATTGTGCTTATGTTATTGTATCTAAAAAATCACTACACCCAAGTTCATGTAGGTGTTCTTCTCTATTATCTTCTAGGAGTCTTACAGTTTTTGCATTTTACTTTCGGGTCTAATCTGTTTAGAGTTAAACTTTGTGAAGATTGTAAAGTTTCTATCTAGATTCATCTTTCTGCATGCAGATGTCCGGTGGTTCCAGCACCACTTGCTGAAAAAACTGTCTTTTCTCCATCGTATAGTCTTTGATCTTTGTGAAAGATTCATTGACTGTCTATATGTCAGTCTATGTATAGGCGTGCTCTTTTGTTTTACTGATCTCTTTACTTATTCTATCCTCAATACCACACTGTCTTGTAACTGTAGCTTTATTGTAAGTCTCGAAGTTGGATGATGTCATTCCTCCAAATCTGTTCTTATTCAATATTTTTTTCATGATAGTACATTACTATTTATTTTATCAAAGGCTTTCCATTGTATACTATTAAAACTGATATTAAGTTTCTTGATGTAAAATAATGTTTATTTCTTTTCTGACTACCAAACTAGGAGATGCTTTTTATAGAAAATTATTAAATAGAAGAATAAAAATATCACCCACAATACCACTCTGAGATAAAAAATTTGTTAGGCTTCTATCCAGTCCCTCTTATAACTCACTCATCTCTCTTTTGTTTTTTTTCTATTATTATCCTCCATTTCACTTTCTTTAATTGACACATAATAATTATAAATGTTTATGAGGTACAGTGAGATGTTTTGATATGTATATACATTGTGTAACAATCAAATCAAGGTATTTAGCATTTCCATCATCTCAAACATTCATCTTTTTTTTAGTGACAACATTCAAAATCCTCTCTTCTAGCTCCTTTGAAATATACTATACAATATTGTTGACTATAATTATCCTTCTGTGCAATAGCAGATTCATTTGCAGAACTTATTTCTCTTGTCTAACTGTGGCCCTATACCCATTAACTAAACTTCCCCCTTCCCTTCCTTTTCCTCCCTTCTCCAGCCTCAGGTAACCACTATTGTACACTCTACTTCTATGAAATCAGCTTTTGTAGATTCCTCATATGAATGATATCATGCGGCGTTTGTCTTTTTGTGCTTGCCTCACCTCACTTGATATAATGTCCTACAAGTTCATCCATGTTGCTGAAAATTACAGGATTTAGATTTTTTGTTGTTGTTTTTTTTATGACCGAATAGTATTTTATTGTGTATATATACCACAATTTCTTTATCCATTCATCTGTTAATGGACACTCGTGTTAATTCCATATCTTGGCTATTGTGAATGAGCACACACTTTTATTTCTGGGTTATTTATTCTGTTTCCTTTGTCTATGTTTCTATTATTATGCCAGTATAATGCTGATTTGGCTACTATAAGTTTTTAATATATATTGAAGTCAGGTAGTGTGATGCCTCCATCTTCGTTGTTCTGCTCAAGATTGCCTTGGTTATTTGAAGTATTTTGTGGTTCCATACAAATTTCGGGATTTTTTTCTTTTTTATTTCAGTGAAGTATGTCACTGGTATTTTGGTTGGAACTGCACTAAATATGTAGATTGCTTTGGGAAGTATTTAATAATATTAGTTTTTCTAACTTATGAACACAGAATGACATTTTATTTATTTGTGTCTTCAATTTTTTTCATGATTATTTTATAGTTTTTATTGTAAAGATCTTTTACCTCCTTGGTTAAATTCATTCCTATGTATGTTTTTAGCTGTTGAAATAAGATTGATTTCTTGATTTCTTTTTCACATAGTTTACAGGTGGCATATAGAAAAGCTACTGATTTTTGTATGTTGATTTTGTATCCTGCTACTTTACTAATCTCATTTATTAATTTTATGAATATTTTTGGTGGAGTTTTCTACATATATGTATGTATATGTGTGTGTGTGTGTGTATTTATGTATATGATCATGTCATCTGCAAACAGAGACAATTTGACTTCTTCCATTCCAGTTTAGAAGATACTCTCTTTTTTTCTCTTGTCTGATTGCTCTGGCCAGAACTTCCAGTACTATGTTAAATAGAAGTGGCAGAGCGAGCATCACAGCCTTGTTCCAGATTTTAGAGAAATAGATTTTAGCTTTTCACTATTCGTTATGATGCTTGTTGGAGGTTTGTCATATAAGGCCTTTATTGTAATAAGGTACCTTTTTCCTATATCTAATTTGTTGAGAGTTTTTATCATGAAAAGATGCTGAATCTTATTGAATGTTTTTTCACTATGTATTGAAATAATCATGTGGTTTTTGTCCTTGGTTTGGCTGAGGTGATGCACCACATTCATTGATTTGCATATGTTTTATCATTCTTAAATACCTGGAATGAATCCTACTTTATTTTGGTGAATAATCTTTTTAACATGCTGTTGAATTTGTTTTGCTAGTTTTTGTTTGTTTGTTTGTTTTTTAGAATTTTTGCATCTATGTTCATCAGGGGTATTGGTCTGTAGTTTTTCTTTGTTTGCTTGTTTGTTTTTATTGTGTCCTTGTCTTGTTTTAGTATCAGGGTAATGCTGGTCTCTTAGAATAAATTTAGAAGAATTCCCTCCCTTTAAATTTTTTGGAATAGTTTGAGAATAATTGGTATTAGCTCTTTAAATATTTGGTAGAATTTTGTAGTGAAGCCATCAAGTCCTGGGCTTTTTCTTAAAGAATACTTTTTATAACTGATTCAATCTTGTTACTAGTTATTAGTATATTTAGTTTTTTTTTATTATGATTTATTTGTGACTCTTCCTGATTTATTTGTGATTCTTTGTAGTAGATTGTATGTGTCCAGAAATTTAACTATTTCTTCTAGGTTTTCCAATTTGTTTGTGTATAGCTATCTGTCATGGTTTCTTATGATCCTTTGTATTTCTGACGTATCAGTTGTAATATTTCCTTTTTCATCTCTGATTTTATTAATTTGCATTTTTTCTTTTTCTTTTTTTCTTAGTCTTCCTAAGGTTTTGTCAATTTTCCCTCCTTACAGAATGGGAGAGAATATTTGCAAATTATTCATCCTACAAGGAATTCATACCCAGAATATACAAGGAACTTAAAGAACTTCAATGTAAAAAAAAATAAAGATTTCAATTAAAAAATGGGCAACGGAGCTGAAGAGACATTTTTGAAAGGAAGCCATACAAATGGCTAACAGGTATATGAAAAGATGCTCAACATCACCAAGAATCAGGGAAATGCAACTCAAAACCACATTGAGATATCATTTCACCCCAGTTAGACTAGCTGTTATCAAAAAGACTGAGAATAGCGATTGCTGATGCGGATGTGGGGACAGGGGAACTCTTCTACACCGTTGGTGGGACTGAGAATTAGTGCAGCCATTATGAAAACCAGTATGGACCTTTCTCAAACAACTACAGATTGAACTACCGTATGATCCAGTAATCCTACTTCTGGGTATATACACGAAGGGATGGTAATCATCATGTCAAAGGGATACCTGCACTCCTGTGTTCATCACAGCTCTATTTATAATAGCCAAAATATGGAACCAACCTAAATTTCCATTGATGGGTGGCTGCATAAGGAAAATGTTATATATACATAATGGAATACTGCTCTGCCATAAAAGAGAATGAAATTCTGTGATGAGCAGCAGCTTAGAGAAAATGATGTTAAGTGAAATAAGCCAGGCACAGGGGAAAAATACCACATGTTTTCACTCATAAGTGGGAGTTAAGAGAGAAAAATGAAAGAAAGAAAGACCACAGTAGTGCATTGGACTTGCAGAGGGTGAGAACAGACTCTAGGGTGGCCAGAGGGGGAGTGGATGAAGGATTGGGGAGAGGTTGGGTGGGGGACACAGGGTATAACTGCAATTTGAGGTGCTGGGCATGCTGATAGTATTGATCTGATCATCACATCTTGGGCACAGGTGCTGAGAGTCATCTCTGTGTCCCATAAATATGTATAATCAATTTTTTAAAATGCATGAATCAGAAAAAAATCAAGCATATTTTTAAATAAAAAGTTTTTAATGTGGATTATATAAAACATTCATCTTACAATTTAGAAGTGAAAACTAAATATTTATTGTAGAATAAAACCATGTATTTTAGTCCATTTTTGCTTCTATTACAAAATGCCAGAGACTGGATAATTTATAAAGAACAGAAATTTATTTTTTCACAGTTCTGGAGGCTGGGAAGTCCAAGATCATTTTGCCAGCAGATATCCTGTCTGGTGAGGGCCTATTCCATAGATGGAGTTTTGTCATGGCAATCTCACATGGCAGAAAATGTGGAAGGGCTAGTTAGCTTCTTTCAATAAAGGCATTAATCCCATTCACCAAGGCAGATCCCTCATAACTTAATCATTTCTCCAAAGGCCCTCCTTCTTAATACATAATACACATTGGGGATTAAGTTCCAACATATGAATTTTGGGGGGAACACACATATTTAGACAATAAAAGCCTGCCTGATAATTTCTGCAAATATTTTTTTTGAGTTATGGATAATACATTGAAGCTTTCATAACAAAAGCAAGTAAGAAATATATCCTTCATTATCCACCACTGAACACATTTTCTACATTCTAATACTTCTGTTGACCTTTTTTCCCCTGAGGAAATTTCCACATAAATTAATTGCTGTGTGTGGTAGGCATAATAATGGCCTCCCAAAGATTTCTATTTTCTAATCCTGGAATCTGTGAATAGGTTACATGGCAAAGGGAAATTAAAGTAGCAGATGTAATTAATGTTGCTAATGAGCTGAAATTAAGAGAGGCAGAAGAGAAAGAGTAGTGTCATCTGAGGAGGACTCATTCTAACCCACTGTTGCTTATTTTGAAAATGGAGGGAATGTGGGAGGCCTCTAGAAGTCAGAAAAAGCAAGGATAGTGATTTTCCCCTAGAACCTTCAAAAAGGAATGTGATCCTGCTGACACCCTGATTTTAGCTCAGTGAAATTTGTGTCAGACTTCTAATTTACAGAACTGTAAGATAATAACATTTTGTTTTTTAAGCTACTAAATTTGTGGTTGTCTATCACAGTAGCAATAGAAAACCAACACACTCTGTAATGTAGTCTAAAGAGTATTAAACAAAGCTGGGCTGGCCCCGTGACTCACTCGGGAGAGTGCTGCACTGGTAGCGCCCAGGCTGCAGGTTCGGATCCTATATGGGGATGGCCAGTGCGGTGTATTCACTCGCTGAGCATGGTGTGGACAACACCAAGCCAGGGGTTATGATCCCCTTACCAGTCAAAACAAAAAAAAGAGTATTAAACAAGCTTATTTTTCTTGTAAATATCAAATGAAATAAAATATGCAAAAGTTCTTAAAAGCTGCAAAGCATTTTATTATGAAAATCTAAAAGCATTTGCATTATTATAACTCATCAGTGAATAGTTAGTACATACCGAGGGAAAGGTTGAGGTGGGGGAAAAGGATGAAGAAGTGTAGACTGTAGTCTGCTGTAGTAGTTCTTGATACATCTTGGAAGTTCACAAATGTTCACTGTGGAGGGTGATGAATTATATCATGATACACTTGAAACCTTGAAAACTAGTCTAGAGTTTAAACTGTGAAGCTAGAATAGTTTATTCTGGCTCACCATTCATGAAAGGGTATTTGAATTGCTTAAGCATTGCCCATTGGCTGACCATCTCTTTTAGCCAGCTGCCTGCTTCTTGGTAGAGAAATAGGAAAAAACACAAAAACCTTGGAGATGTTCTCGAAAATTATGAGCTCCCAGGAGAAATTAGTTGTGTATTTGGAATCCAAGATCATTATTAAAAAGCATAGTTGTAGAAACTTAATAGCATCATCCACCTGAAATATATATATATGTATTATTGAAGGTTTAGAGACCAAATGATAATTTCCATTCCTTCCAAAAACTCTCCATGGCCCGAGTTGAATCTTTGTTTCATTTCAGAATTAAGACTCTAGGAGTTGTATGATAATTGTGTGAGATAATGTATGTAGAATATTTAACACAGTGGTAGGCCCTGAACTAATTATTAGAGGTAATCTTCCTCCAACATCTCTACCTCGGTTTTTTGGAAAAAACCTGGAAGAGTATTAAAGAGAGTACAAAACATTTTTGGAAATACAAAAGATAAAGGTGCAATCAAGTTTTCACATCACAAAGAAATGATTAAGTTTTGCAATGATAAATATGTTAATCATCCTAATTAGATCATCACACATTGTATACATATACCGAAATATAACTCTGTACCCCACAAATATGTACAATCAATATATTTCAATAAAAAATTAATTAAAAAATGTTTTGTCTTTTTTTCAGTATTGTGGTTCTGTTTTGTTACAATTCAATTTATAAACTCATCAGTAAAAGGAGAAAAGGGCAATTTTCAAGGAAGCTGATTTGGGAACAGGCTCTAGGCTGGGTAAAGGTGGGTGTCAAGAGATAGTTTCACTTAATCACCAGTACCCATTCCACATAGCTCTTCATTTTGACTGTTAACATTTCTCCAAGAGTTTTTTGTAGTTTTTTTTCCCCACAGACATCTTCTCATTTTTTATGAAGTCAAGGAAAAACAACAAATTGAGGCCCACATACAGAATATTCAAATGTTTAAATTGTATAACTGCAACTAACAAGTGGTCAAGGAATATCTTTTATCTTCCTACTTGGGTAACATTATATAACTTTATAATGACATGAAAGGCTGGCTAGAGTTTGGAATTGTCACACCTTGGAATGGAACAGTGTTGGTTTGTCTGCGTTAGGAAAAAACAAAACAAATAACAGGGAGAAAAGGCTGGGGCAGCCCCTGGATCAGAGAATTTGGGATTGACAATACCAGAAGGGACTCTAGGAGCCAGAAAACTTCACAGACTTCCCTGGCAGTTGGGTTAGATTGCGAGCATCTGGAAGGGCCATAGAGACGTATTTTATTGTGTTGGCCCCAGATCAAGGGCAACTCTTTCACCCTCCACTGCTTTTTTTCTGAAGCTAAGACAAGAGGATGGTCTGTCCAGTAAACAGTAAAAGCTCCTTCTTGCACCTTCTAATCTCTCACTTTTCTTTTTCCAGAATTCTCTTGGCTTCCCCTACCCCATTTGACTAGCTCTATTCACTGGCACTGGTTTAACAGGTTACTCCCCACTCTAACTCCACTCTGCCCCATGAATCAGGGTGTCGGCTCAGCCATTTCCCTTTTCCATAGAGATTCTCTCTCCTAAGTCCTTGCCATCTGTCCCCAGAATCAAACCTCCAGTTCTATCTCTGGATGACTTAATCAAGGGGAACTCCCAGATCTCAGAAGAGTCCAGCAAAGGCATAGAGATTTTATGGTGGAACAATCCAGCTTTGAGAAGCTGGGCTCTCTCCTTTCCTTCTCTCCTGCTGGAGGTTTGTTCCTTCAGCTCCTCAGAGACTTGCTTTCTCACTCCACTGTCCCAATGTTCTCTGTACAGCCAAGGCTGTTTTGTAAAAACTCTAGAGCACAGAACCAAGCTGCTTCTCCAGAATTTATAGCTTGGCTCCTTTAGACTGCTTGTAAGCTATCTGGAGTAAAAAAAATGGAAACTGTTCAAGGATCCGAAGTGGCCTCTTTTCCTACCCCATAAGTCGTAGACTAAATGTGTTGGGGGTAAAAGCCTCCATCATATTTATTTTCTCAGGTAGAAATAAATTATCATTTGCCTGACTACAACTCCTTTCCACCCTGCTCTGACATAAGGTTTCCCTGGAAAGGAGCTTTCTAGCCATTCTCTCTAGAAGTGAAATTGAGGAGTTCCAGGCAGTGAGTACTATATTCTGCTGTTGAGAGAAAACCTTAAGTAACTGTATTTTGAGTGTGAAAGGCAGGAGAAATGTCCACCCTGGAGTGGGGGCCAAATTTGTTTTCACATTAAAGTCTTATGTTAAAACACAAAAACAGGGCTGGCCAATTAAGTCACTTGGAGGAGCATGTACTGGTAACACCAAGGTCAAGGTCCCTCACCTTAGATTCCTGTACTAGCCAATTGCAAACAAAACAAAAAGGAACAAGTAAAACACAAAATAAATCATACAAGAAATAAAACACTTTCTACACCAACAGAATATATGCAAAACCAATCTCATGCAAATTATTTCCAAAGTTTTCAAGACTTTTGTTAAAATCATTAAGTGATAAAATAATTTTACCTTTTTTATAGCTTAAAAATAAAAATCATTTGTAGTGGATTGAATCACGTCCCCCCAAAACTCACTGAAGCTTGCATTGTGTCCCCCAAGTTTTATGTATTAGAAATTGTTATGTATTAGAAACTGTGACTGTTAAGAGGGTGGGAAATCCTATCATGATAATTGAAAGGTGGAGCCCTGAAGAGGTGATTGGATTGTAGGACCATGAAGTAGTGAATGGACTAAAAATGGTGGTCAGGGGTGTGGTTCTGAGGACTTTAAAAGAAGAGGAAAGTCTGTCTTGTTCTCTTTGCTTCCCCATCCTGCAATGTGAGACCCCTGAGTCACTGTCACCACCACCACATGGACTTTGGACTTCCCAACCTCAGAAACTGTAAGGAATAAATTCCATTTTCTTTATAAATCACCCAGTTTCAAGTATTTTGTTATAAGCAACAAAAACAGACTAATACATCATTAATCAAAAAAAAAATTTGTTTTAGGTATAAAGTCACCATTTGGGGATTTAATTGTTGATAAATTTGTGATTCTTGATGAGATGATGTTTGAAGATGCTTGTTTATGGAAATTAGCCAAGGTGTCAAATCGATCTTTTCTTTGTCCTGAAGAAACCTAATCATCCATGTTAACACCCTTCTGATGACCCCTGAAATGTAATCACTTGGATGAATAGGTGTGGTCTTCAGAGACTCAATAAAAGGACACTCAAGGAGCCCAGCTCATTCTTCTCCAGAACAGACAGAGTGCCTTTTGAACTCACCTGGCTTTGGACACTTCTGAAAGCTATCACTGCTGCACTGTGAAGCCCTGATCCCTGAGCTGACTTCATATTATTACTTCTACAGAAAGCATTGGTAAGACCACAGATATATTCCTTAGGTGAGCACACAATTTACAGAAATGAAATTCTACTACTTTCTAAAACCAAAACAAGAAACATAATTTTAATTTATAAATCAGCAAACAGATTTTTTCTATGAAATGATGTTTTCTTAGTAAAAATGACTCCATTCTTATAACCTATTTGTAAACAAAACTATTGTACTATCTCGTTTCATGTTTTTGAATTAATATTTTTTTTGTTTATTGTTTTACATATTTGGGGGTGGTTCATCTCTATAGTAAGGACTCAAAAATAGCTGCCAGAGATCTTATAATTTTGTACTTGTGGTTGATCCTATAATTTGATTTGGGACATTTTATTCTACAAGTAGGTTGCACATGTATTATATCCTACTTTACAAGTGGTGCATTCAAGTACATATATAAAAGGGAATATATTCAACATATAACTAAATAAAGCATAAAATAATTAGGAAAATTTTGCTTTTGATTGTGGTTATTTTATGTCTTTAGATACTTCGGTTTATTGACTTAAATTCTAAAGAAGACAGAAAATGTGTAAGCCTGAAAAAAAAAGTGACACTGATATTTATGAAGAAATCTCAGGAATGAGAGTGTCACCTGCATTTATTTAGTGTAGAAATGAGGAACCCATTTTTAAAGTAAATTTTCATTACATGATAATTAACTTTTTCTCATAATGTGAAAGAATGCCTTATGGTTTAAAAGACTTGGAAGATATTAGTCTTTTAATTCTTTAATTATTGGCCAGTTTGAATGCAGGGGTGTAGATAATGAAATAGGAGAACAAATTCAACAACTTCGCACATTAATATTTAAACAGGCTGATTGAAATATGATTTGATTTACAAAGTTTAGCATAATCCTTATTATTCTTATGTATTCAAAAATTGATTTGGGGTAGATATCTATTAGAGACAAACAATATCTAAGGACAAAATTTGGTTTTATGAATATGTCTTCAATATATAAGTTTCTTATACGTGTTTATCAATGGGTTGCAAGAAAGGCATGTTTTGGATCATGGGTGAGAGATGAAAGACTTTGAAGTCAGTGGCATTCTGAACACTACTGCATTTTATCAACTTGTTTATTTTTTGAAACTTTCATTATCTGTTTGTAAGGTTGTCGTAGCATTATATCTTCAGGTTGATAGACAGTTCCTGGAACAGTAAACATATCAGAAAACGGTTGTTGATTGAGTTACCATAGTTATTTAGAAAACAATGACTCTTTGGTTAGCTGATTTTAATTTTGGTCAAAAGTATGCATTCTGCTGCAACACTTACTAGTACAGTCATATTGGAACAGTCATCAAGATATAATGGTTAAAACAAAAAAGAAAAAACAAAACAGCAACAAAAAATGGTATAACATCTATGATAATTAAATGAAATAATGAGGTTAAAGCTCAGTCACAAGGTCTTTGCTAAACCAGTGACTGGCAATGAGCAGTATGATTCATTTTCAGATCAATCCGGTCCTTCCTCCTGTAGCTGCAGATTGAGTCAAACCTCTGCAGTTCCTGCAATTTGTAGGAAACTACTGTTTCAACAAAATGTGATACATTTATGGCACAGAAATGGTTTTGGCAATGTTGATGCATGTTTGTTAGGCAACCAGAAAAGTTTTCTGCAAAGCTCGAGAGATCTCTTTGTACCCCAGTTTTCCATTTGTGTCATATACAAGATAAAGCCCATCTTGCTCTAGATAGAAGTTTATTACTGAGTCAGAAACTGAGTAAATTCTTGCTTAGGATGTTGTCTTTCCAGAGCAGAGGAGTAAACTGTTCTGATTTTCTTCCCTCAGGAAAATGGACTCGGACATCTCACAAGCCTTCCAGAAAGAACTCACCTGCCTCATCTGCATTAACTACCTTATAGACCCAGTCACCATAGGCTGTGGGCACAGCTTTTGTAGGCCATGTCTCTGCCTTTCCTGGGAAGAAGCCCAAATCCCTTCCCCTTGCCCAATGTGCAGGGAACCATCACAGGCAACAGATTTCAAAACCAATATTCTTCTGAAGAATCTGGTGGCCATTGCCAGAAAAGCCAGTCTCTGGCAATTCCTGAGTTCCGAGGAACACATGTGTGGGACCCACAAGCAGACAAAGAAGATCTTCTGTGAAGAGGACAAGAACCTGCTGTGTGTGCTGTGCTCTCACTCTCAGGGGCACGAGGCTCACAGACACTGTTCCATTGAAGAGGCTGCTGAGGAACACCGGGTAAGTGGTGCCTCTGAGCTTCCTTTTTGGAAGCTGGAGGAGAGTAGAGCTAAGAGATTATAAGGACGATGAGGGTCATGATGATGATTAATTCATTCTTTACTGAGGGTCCGGTACTGTTCTAGGATCCAATTATACAGCCATGAATAAAATACATAAATATACCTACTTTAACAGATAGCACTGAAAGAGAGGGTGATTAAGTTAATGGCTAGTATTATTTTGACTATACAGGATAATGCTCAAAGTACTGTACAGCTACTAATACTACAAGTGCAACATGGCTTTTATATAGGAAATATATTTAGTAACACTGGACAAGTAACTTTAAAAACAGTACACTGGAAATAGTAGGGGACTAGCATCAGTAGACTCAGATTTTTATTTGATTTTAAGGAAATAATTTTTTAATTGATATGACTGATTGTACATATTTATGGGATATAGATTAGATTTCAATACATGTGTGCAGTTTGCGAAGATCAAGTCAGAGTAATCAGTGTATTTATCATTGCAAAACTTTATCATTTCTTCATGATGAGAACCTTTGAGCTCCTCTCTTCTAACCATTTTAGAACATACAGTAAATAAATGTTAATTACATATGCCTAGGATTACTATACATCACTAGAACTTTTTTCCTATCAGCCTGTAATGTTGTGTCCATTAACCAGGCTCTACGGATTTTCAGGCAGTATGTTTACCTGAAAATTAGCCATATTACATGATACTTTTGTCAATTTCCCCAGCCAAATAATTACATTTCATCTTGCGGTTCTACAGTTCAAAATCCCTTAGAATTGATAATTCTGCGAGGGCAAGCAAAGAAGGATTTTGATTGTAGCACTCTCTCTAATGTACTTATATCTGACATTTCTTGTCTCTCTCTATCAGTTAAAGTCTTAGATCTATGGTGTTTGATCTATGGTGCTCAAATGTATAGTTCTTTTGCAGGAGAAGCTCATAAAGAATATGAGGACTTTATGGAAAAAGATTCAACAAAATCAGAGAAATCTAGTTGTGGAAAGCAGAATAATAAGCCAGTGGATGGTAAGTATGAAACAATGCTACCCTCAGAACCAGCTTGACATAGATATGCTAGACCCTTTTCCATTGGGAACTTAAACTGAAATCCTCATATGTGACGAGAGTCTGTATTATGTATTTTAATAGGAAAAAAAATTCAACTTTTCCATGTAATATTTGTTAAAGTGTACAGTAAATATTTCTCAGATAGGTTCAAGATCAATCAGAATTCTGAAGGACAAGTAGGTGTTTAAAACACATGGGTATTTCAGGCAGATATTTCTGTGTGAGATGAACTCTTTAAATTAAAGTGTATATACCTGGAAATTGAAGGTATTTCATAATGCTCAATACAATGAGGTCTAGGGAGAGAAAAGGAGGGGTATGAATAATAATTTTAAAAATGTGCCTGTGATGGTGGAAACTGATAGCTCAGGACCTAGGCAATAATATTGGTTCAAGTAGAAGAAAACTGAACATAATGAAAACCTCAGGAAAAAGGGCCAAAGGTGGGGGGGTGGGGGGTGAAACTAGGGAAAATGAGAGAAAGAAGAGAATGAATGAGGAGATACTAATGGAATGAAAATTAATGTTCTTAAAATGGCAGGATAATATAGAGCTCATGGCCTTAGAGAACAGGAAAATAGAAATGAGGATAGAGATCAATCTGAGGGCTTGGGATTAGAAATGTTATAAAGATATTTTTTTCTTGTCTGATGGTTTCTGATCTTGAATATAATATACATCATTTTTGCTAAGAGTGATGGATTCTTCAGACTGTAAAGTAAGGAGTTCTGAGACTAGAGACTAATTTAGTAACATATCAGAATACACTACATGCAAAGATATAACGGTCGATCATAACTTCCATTTGTTTTCAGGTGTATTTCAGATTTGAGAGGATGTATACTAAAGATATTAAATCTGAAAGGTTTTTCTACAGGTGTTTCAAGAATTCATGAATTAGATAAAATTTGAGAGAGGCCTTGGTTCTTTATATTTTTAATAAATAATAGAAAATAAATGAAGTAAGGAGCAGGATGAATTTGTGGATTCTGAGAAGTGCAAGGACATGAATTAGGGTATGTGTAGCTGATTGGTAGAGAACGAGTCATAGAGAAAGAGATAACTTTATGTGGAGGAGGAAAAAGTGGGATTGGATTTGTGATCTAGGAAATCTATGTCCCTGCAGTGCTATGTGTATCTACGGGCAGAGATGACCAGGGGTGAGTATAGAAAGCTGCATCCAGTTTCCTGTGAGGAAGAAAAACAATATACAGAGAAACTGAAAAAGGAACGCGAAGAGATTTTACAAAAACTCAAGAGATGTGAGGCCAAAATGGCACAAAAGAGGAAACACCTAAAAGAATTGTATCAGGAACTGATAGAAATGTGCCATAAACCAGATGTGGAGCTGCTCCAGGTAAGAACTAAGGAAATGCCTTGAAATATTTCATATTAGCTGACTTTCACATTTTTGCCCTCCGTTATTTACTTGGTACCAGAGATGTATTTCTTCATCTCCTGCATCTATGGTGAGGGTCTTTCTCATCTGAGAAGAATAGAGGTAAACTAACTCTTAACTTGACCATTAACACCAAGCTTCATGGAACTATAAAAGTTTATTTTTCAGGAAATCTTCCTTCCTACAATCCTTCTTATCCTGCACTTCTCTAAAAATCGAAAAGGAGCAACTTACCCACGTAAATTCAGTCTTTATCTCCACTGAGCAATATCTATTAATTTGGTAAAAGCTAACATTCACTTTTTCCTTTGGTTTTGAATTCCTAGTTTTGAAATGCTCTTAATTTAACACACATTACCCTTTGGGGACAAGCCCTGGGATAGACTACTTTGCAGACAGCTGGTGGTTTGTAGTACTACACAGTTACTAATGTATTTATTTTTCTTCATCAGCTCAAGACTCTGAATTCATTCAGAATCTACATTCTGTCAATATGTTTTACTGGGATTATCCTTAGAGATGAAAATGGATTTACAAAAAGGGTGGGGGTGATGGTGGTTTGTACTCTTCTAAACTTTCCTAAGACCAAAGGCTGGATGGGCAGAATAACCGATTTCTTCAGAAGTCTAAGCTTTTCTTTTTCTCTCTACAGGACTTTGGAGACACATTGACAAGGTAAGTCTGGCCTTCAGTGCAAACTGGAGCACCGTGAGTGCTGTGAAAGCAATCAAGCTGTTTCTAACAAAGGTAAAACAGTTTATTAAGAAAATAAATTTTGTGTGTGCACACACGTGTTCATTTGTGTATTGTTGAATATGTTTTCCTATCCTCTTTTATCAGAAGTTAGTGTTATTTTTTTTCTCCTATGTGACTCAGGGATCTACATTTTGAAAGGTCCAATGCAGAAGTTTCTAGAAGACATTTACCCTTGTCTTTAGGATTCAAAATCGTAAGCATAATTGAAGTGAATAAACTACTCTGTTGCAGATGGTAAGTGAAAGAGACAAGTACCTCTGAGAGGCAGGGGAGGAAAGAGAAGAATAGTAAGAACGACTCCCTAAGAAGGCCTCAGCCCTATTCCAGGACTGTGTATGCACACTGCGATATCAGAGAAGGTTTTAATGAAGTATTTTTAGTTGTAATCTGTCATTTCTTAAACACTGGCACCAGAAAGATTAAGTAGCTAAATCTTCTTTTCTTCAGGAGTGAGTCTGTGCAGCTGCCCCAGCTTGTGAATCCAGAGCTCAGCGCGTGGTTCATCACTGGACTGATGGACAAGCTCAACTGCTTCCGAGGTGAGTGTCAGTCCATTGGTGGGACCACCACACAGTGTCTTCAGTAATGGTTTTCCATGGGCAATCTTTCCCTCTTTAATGATCTTTTGTTTGGGAGAAGAAAGCAGCCTGTGAATAGGCATTTATAGTTACAGTTGTACTAAATTAAAGCTGGTAAAATGATAATGTGATTCAGTTAGTGTTTTATTTTAAAATATTTTTTAGTTAAAGTTTCATAGTAATTACATTTGTAATAATGTGCATTTTAATAGATATAACTATGTAATTAGAAAAATACATGAGTAAAATTACATAATGATATGCAGAAACCAGGATTTATGAAGAGCAGTAAGGCAATATGGTCGTTGGTGAGGCCTTATATAGAACTCCATTACAGACCACAATCAGTCTAGCAGGGAAAAGACTAGGCTTGATGTGGGATCAGACATATAATTCAGATAGTTCTTAGAAGGAAATTACTCCTCAGAAGGCACATTCAGATTTTCTTTTCATTTTAAATGTGAATTTGCTAGCCTAACTCTCATATTATAATATCCCTGGCAAAGTGTTATCCTTAAAGAATGTCTCTCACCTTCCCCTCACCCTGTTCCCTGCCTTGAGAGAGGAAAAGCAGTGAAGGTAACATTTAAAGGTAACATTTAAAGGAATGGACTTGGCCGCAATGCACAATTTTCCAGTTTTTCACATGACTCCTTCTCCTTTATAATCTCTGAATTTTCAGGAATTGTTTTCATTGTGGTTAGCCATTTATTTCTTCTGTGGATATACAAGCATCCCTTGAATCTAACAGTTTTCCAGGTACAAGTATTCCTCTAATCTTGAACAGTATTTTCCAGTGAGACTTTAGGTAAACTCTCTCATTTCACAAGAATTTAAAAACTGGTTTCAACTGGAATATTTATTCTCTTCTTTCCACAGTGGACATTTCCTTCAGTAATGAAATAACCAATCACAACATCAGGCTGTTTGACAATGTGAGAAGTCTGGTGTTTAGACATGTCCATCAAGATGCGTCTTTGAATTCTGACAGATCTAACTATTTTGCTGCATGGGGAGCCCAGAGCTTCACCACTGGAAAACATTACTGGGAGCTGGATGTGAACGACTCTTGGGACTGGGCTCTAGGAGTCTGTAAGGATTCTGGGATAAGGGGGAATAGCAAACTGATTGGATCTGGTGACATGTTTCTTCTGTTATGTGTGAAGGAGGGTAATCATTATGGTCTCCTGACAACCTCCCCAATATTTCCTCACTACATAGAGAAACCTCTGGGCAAGGTTGGTGTGTTCCTAGATTTTGAGAGTGGAAGTGTGAGTTTTGTGAATGTTGCCAAGAGTTCTCTCATGTGGAAATATCCCACTGGCTCCTTCAATTTCCCAGTCAGGCCTTTCTTTTGCACTGGGCACACATGACCAGGGATAAGTCAGGAAACTGATGTGTGTCTGGGAACTCCGTATCTAAGGGAGCCCTTTTCAGTTAAAGGAAATCAGTAATACTTCACTGTCTTTTATGTTTTTTCTACTTTAATGTAACCTAATTTTATTGCTATTAAAAATAAAGATAGTGTTAAATGCAAAAAATTTGACCCATTTTCTTTAAATTACAATCATCTCTTGTGATCCATCATCTAAAATATATACTGTGCTTGTTCACCTGCTTTGTGAGCTTGATAGAGCTCTGAGAATATATACATGTATGATTTCAACTTCGTGGTTTAATGCAGGAACACACTTTGCACATCATGGTCAGACCTGATTTTTTCAATGTACATGTCATTCTGACAACTTTCTCCTATTTTTTTCTGCATCTCTATAACATATACAAAAGAGTAGACGTGCTTGACCATAGATTGTGCATATATTTAGCTTTAGTGGATATTACCAAACAGTGGTGGTACTAACTCACTCTCTCAAAACAACGTATGACAGTTTGAGTTGTCTGCATTCTCATGAACACCTGGTGTAAAACTTTTTAATTTTAGCCATTTTTGTGTTATCTCATTGTAGTTTTGCTTTGCATTTCCATGAGGAGTAACCATTATGAGCACATATTCATGTTTATTTTCCATTTGATATCATGTTTTATGAAATATCTATACAAGTCTTTTGTCCTTTTTTCTGTTTTTTAAAATTTTTTAATAAATTTATTTTTAATTGAAATGTATTGATTGTACATATTTGTGAGGTACACAGTTATATTTCAATACATGTATACAATGTGTGATGATCCAATCAGGGCAATTAGCACATTCATCATTGAAAAATGTTATCATTTTTTTGTGATGAGAACATTTGATGTCCTCTCTTCTAGCTATTTTAGAGCAGACAATAAATTATTGATTACCTGCATCCATAAATATTTTGGTTCTTTTCCTTTGCTGATTTTAGAAATCTTTTAAGAGCAAAAATAAGCATTCTAAATGATAAACACATGATGTCTAATTAAAATCTGTAAGAATAGCAGCCTGTATTAGTCTGTTTTGTGTTGCTATAACAGAAATACATGGAACTGGGTAATTTATAAAGAATGGAGATTTCTTCGGCTTATGATTCTGGGACAGCTGCATCTGGCACGGGCCTCAGGCTGCTTCTTCTCATGGTGGAAAGTGGTAGGCAGCTGGCAGGTACAAGCAGATCACATGGTGAGAGGAAGCAAGAGAGAGAGGAGGTGCCAGGGTTCTTTAAACAATCAGCTCTCTCTCTCATGGGAACTAATAGAGCAAGAACTCACTCACTACCCCTCCTCCCCCAGGGAGAACGTTAATCCATTCATGAGGGAGCCGCCCCCATGACTCAATCAGTTTCCAACACTGCCACATTGGAGATCAAATTTCCACATGAGGTTTGGAGGGGGACAACACATCCAAACTCCATCATAGCTGCTACCTAAAATGCCAGTCCAAACTCCTGACATTCTTTGACAGGATTTATAAGATCTTCTTTGCTCTTGGAAGATTAATAAGAAACAATAAGATTTTCGAACATTAAGCCATGCCAAGTTTTCTAAGACTCCAGTCAGCTGCATGATTTTTCCTCATGCCTGTTTTTAAATTGATGGTCATCACAGGGGTCATTTTAACTCCCCATTTTTTCCCCCCTTAGTACCAAAATAAGAATCTGTAACAGTAAAGTTAACATGTAGAGCTTTATATGTTTTTTGATCTGTCTCTCTAACTTTTTTTTCTTTGCCTACTGTGTTGACTTCTGCAGGTATTGCAATAAAACTCACTGCTTATGACATTCTAGCCAAGATTTTTTTTTCTTAAAAAGTCTTACAGGGTTTTAAATTAATAGCTTTACAAATTACAATAGCTCCATGGTAATCTATAACCTAGAACTCTAGTTAGCCTCTCAGATTCAACAGATCAGAATCTTGAGCTCAGAACAGTAGTATAAGGTGTCTGTGTCAGGCATAACAATTGATTTGTCTGCCACTCATGGGCCAGAAAGAGACAAAGGAAAAATAATAATAATAACTTTTAAAAAATGTGTATTTTAAAATTGGTAAGAGAGTAGATTTTAAGTGTTTGTACCAATCAAAATAAATAAATAAGTAAAATAAAAATAAGTGTATGAGGTAATCATGCTTATGTTAAAAAGCTTGATTTACCCATTCCAAAATGTATACATATATCAAAACATCTGCTGTATACCATAAACACATACAATTTTTACTTGTCAATGAAAAAATTAATTTAATAAAAACTTAAAAGAAAATGTGATTAAAAATCCTTTTAACCCCAGGTTATATAAAGATTTCTTAGTTACAACACCAAATGCATGATCTATAAGGACAAATATTAATAAATTGAACAACATTAAAATGAAAACCTCTGGTCTTTAAAATATACTATTAAGAAAATGAAAAGATAACCATTAGACTAAGAGAAGATCTGTGTAAATCATATACCTTATGAAGCATTTTTATTCAAAATCTATGAGAAGTTCTGAAAATAATAAGGAAATAAACCAATTAAAATGTAGGCAAAATATTTGAGCAGACACTTCACAAAAGAAAATAAGTAAGTGGGAATTAAGTGTAGGAAAATATGTTCAACATCAGTAGCAATTAAGCAGATAGTAATTAATATCAATAGTAATTAACAGCCAGGAAAATGGGTAGGATTAAAAAAGAGAAGAAGGCAGAAACAGACCATACCCCATACCAAGTGTTGGCAAATAAATGAAGGAACTTATACACTGCCGGTGGGAATGTAAAATGCTACAAATCCTTTGTAAAACAGATTGGAAATTTCTTTAAAAATTAAACACATACTTTGTATACAGATATTCATAACAGCCTTATTTGGACTCACACCAGACTAGAAACAATGCGAATGTCTACCAACAGGTGAACTAAGTGGTAGTACATGTGAAATGGAATACTACTTAGCAGGAAAAAGGAATAATCTATTGATACATGATGCATCACAGATGAATAGCAAGATAGGTATTCTGTGTGAAAGAAACCAGACCCAAAAGAGTATACATTGTATGTTTCCATTTATATAAATTTCTAGAAAATGCAATCTAATTCATACTGACAGACGATGATTGGTGGTTGCCTGAGAACATGGTAGGACAAGAGGTATGAGAGAGAAAACCTACAGAGGAGGATGAAGAAACTTTCTGAACTGATAGAAGTGTACACTATCTTGATTTTTGTGGGAGCTTCACACGTGTATATTTTATATATGTGCAATTTATTGCAGATAATATATACCTCAAAATAATAATAATAATAAAGAACATTTTATGTGAATTGGGAAAAGAAAAATTTCTATAAGTCAAACTTAAGATTTAACATTGTTTTTAATGTCAAAGATATCCAGCCAAAGCAGATCATCTATGGGAAAACCTCTAAATCTGAAGATCCAAATATATGGGTGAATGCTTCTGAAGATTTTGGCTCCCAAGATATATCTCTGGATCCAGACCAGCATGCCAGCAACCTTGTCAGAAGCAGTACTTGCTGCTGCTGCTGCAAACACTGGTGCTGAGCTAGTGGTCCATGAAATCCCCCACCACAGCAACTGCCAATACAAGGGTGGCTTGCTGCCACACCAGCATCCAATGTCATGTTACAGGTAGCCTGCTGACAATTCCTTGGCATAGACAGGAGAGTCACCAAAGGAAGCCAGAAAAAGAGGTGAACAAGTGCATGTCTGCAACCCAGTGGCCCAACCCACAAGGGAAATTATGCTGCCATATGTGATAGCATGCCTGGGAGTGGGAGGTATGTGTGAAGCCCACATGACAGCATTTATATGGGGAGAGACACACACAGAACCCACAAGAGTACAGAAACTCAGGATAGCCAAATGGAGTAAGGAACAAAATTTCCAATCACCACCAACCCATCTCTCAACTGGGGGAAGCTAGGTCCCAGAAGGAACCTCTGCCTATAAGAAAGAGGAAAGAGAAAACCCACCCAGGGTCACCCATTCAAACTGAGGAGAACCAGTATACTCCAGTTCACCCATTAGGGTCATGGGGAACTAGCCAGAGTGCAACAGGCCCTCCAGGGTCACCCACTACAAACAAAGAGAGACAGCGTACAGAGACTCTTCTCCCAAGAACCTGAGAGCTTGCCCACATCTTAGACAAACCAACACAGTGTCACCAGCCTCAGCAAAGAATCACCAAGTGCCCCAGGGACTAGGCCATGGAGGCACTTAAACACAATTCCAACACTGAATTAAGCTGAAGTACCAACACAGAGACTACACTACTGTGTCTACCTGGAACCAATACTAAAACACTCCACTCAATTGCCATTATAAAACACATCTACAAGAGGGAGTCTATCTCCTCAAAGCCCACTCCAGAGTAATAGAAAAAGCAACTGCTGTACCAGATGACTAGACATCAACAGAGAGATACTAGAAATACAACAAAAAAAATAAAAATAAAAATAAAAAAAGCCAAGAAAATATGACAGCAAAAGAATATAATAATTATCAAGTTCTAGGCCTTTTAGAGCAAAAAGCTTTTGAAATGACTGAAAAGGAATTCCTAGCAATGATCTTAAGAAAAATCAATGAGATACAAGAGGACTCAGTTAGATGACACAATGAAATGAGAAAAAGTATACAGGATCCAAAGGAGGAAATGTATGAAGCAATTAATGCCTTAAAAAGAATATGGCAGAACTCCTGGAAGTGAAGTATTCATTCAGATAAATATAAAACTCAATTGAGAGCTTAAGCAGCAGGCTAGAGAAAGCAGAAGAAAGGATCTCTGATCTTGAAGATGACCTTTTTGAAATAACCCATGCAGATAAAAATAAGAAAGAAAGAAAGAAAAAAATTAATAAAACCTAACAGAGCCTGCAGACAAGCTGAAGCATACAAACATCTGAATCATGGATGTTCCAGAAGTGGAGAAGAAAGAAATAAACATTGAAAACCTATTCATTGAAATAACAGTGTAAAACTTCCCAGGACTAGAGAGAGATACAGACCATCAGATCCAGGAGACACAAATATCTCCAAACAAATTCAACCCAAAAAAGTCCTCTCTTAGACACATTATAGTCAAACTGGCAAAGCTCAAAGACAAAGAGAGAATCTTAAAAGCAGCAAGAGAAAAGCATCAAGTCACATATAAGGGAGTTCTTATCAGAACAACAGCAGACATCTCAACAGTAAGCCTAGAGGCCAGAAGAGAATGGGGTGATATATTTAAAACACTAAAACAAACAAAATAAACCTGTCAGCCAAGAATACTCTACCCAACAAGGCTATCATTTATAAACGAGGAAGAAATAGTATATTTCCCAAACAAACAAAAACTGAGGGAGTTCACCACCACAAGACCAGCCGTACAAGAAATCCTCAAGGGAGTACTGCATCTGGAATCTAAAAACAATAATCAATACGTGAATACACAACAAAGAATGAAATCCAGTGGTAGAGCAAAAATACAAATAAGGAAGAGAAAGAAACTTTATCTAACCACTTCAAAAAAAAACAACAAACAAGGAAGACAAACAATAAAAGAGGAAGAAAGGAACAAAAGATATTTAAAACATCCAAACAAAAATTGAGAAAATGCCATTAGTAAGTCAATATCTTTCAATAATAATCCTAAATGTAAATAGATTAAATTCTCCCCTCAAAAGACACAGACCAATTGATTGGATTAAAAAACTAGACCCAACTATATTCTCTCTTCAAGAGAATCACCTCACATGTAAAGATACATAGTCTAAGAGTGAAAAGATATACCATGCAAATGGAATCCAAAAATGAGCAGAAGTAGCTATTCTTAATATCAGATAAAACACACCTTAAACCAAAAAACATAAAAAGAGACAAAGAAGGCCACTATATAATGAAAAAGGGATCTATCTAGCAAGGAGAAATAATAATAATAAATATGTACCAAGCACTGGAGCATTTAGATATAGAAAGCAAATACTATTAGACTTAAGGAAAGAAATAGACCTTAATACACTAACAGTTGGGGACCTGAAAAACCCTCTCAATATTGGACATATTGGCTGGCTGATTAGCTCAGTTGGTTAGAGCACAGCCTTATAACACCAAGGTCACAGATCTCCTTATTGGCCAGTCACCAAGTAAAAAAAAAAAAGACTGAATTTAACATTGGACAGATCATCTAGGCAACAAATCAACAGAGAAATACAGGATTTAAACCACACTTTAGACCAATTGAACTTGGGGGATATCTACAGAACATTTTATTCAACAACCACAGAATACACATTCTTCACATCAGCACATAGAATATTTTCCAGGATAGACAACAAGTTAGATCACAAATCAAAACTCATCAAATTAAAAAAGAACAAATTGAAATCATTTCAAGTATTTTTACAGACCACAACAGATTAAAACTCGAAATCAATAACAAGCAAAACTCTGGAAACTATACCAATAAAGCATTAAAATTAAACAACGTACTACTGAATGACATATGGATCCAAAAGGAAATTAAACAGGAAATCAAAAAATTTCTTGAAAGTAATGAAAATAAAGACATATCATACCAAAACCTATGGGATACTGCAGAAGAAGTCCTAAGAGGGAAGTTTATCACAGTAAATACTTACATCAAAGAATGGAAAGATTTAAAGTGAACAGCCTAATGCTACACCTCAAAGAACTAAAAAACAAGAACAATCCAATCCCAAAATTACTAGATAGAAAGAAATAATTAAGACCAGAACAGAGCTAAATGAAATACATATCCCCAAAACTGATACAAAAGATCAATGAAACAAAAAGTTAATTTATTTGAGAAGATAAACAAAATAGGTAAACCATTAGCTAGGCTAACAAGAAAAAGAAGAGAGAAGTCTCAAATAACAAAAATTAGAAATGTAAAAGGAGACATTACAACCAATACCACAGAAATACAAAGAATCATTAGATACTATTATAAGCAAGTATACACCAACAAATTTGAAAACCTGGAGGAAATGGACAAATTTCTGGACAAGCTACCAAGACTGAACTAAGCAGACACAGAAAATCCAAACAGCCCAGGAACATAAAATGAGATTGAAGCAGTAATCAGTAGTCTCCCAACAAAGAAAAGCCGGGGCTGGAATGCTTTATTGCTAAGTTGTACTAAACCTTTAAAGAGGAATTAATTCTCTTCAAACAATTCCAAAAAAATTGAAACAAAGGCCATTCTCCGAAACTCATTCTATGAGACCAGCATCACCCTGATACCAAAACCAGACAGAGATACAAGAAAAGAAAACTATAGGGCAATATCTTTGATGAACATAGATGCAAAAATCTTCAATAAAATATTAGCAAATAGAGCACAGCAACACATCAAAAATATTATATACCACAATCAAGTGTGATTCATTCACCAGAGATACACCACATCAACAAAATCAAGGAAACAACCATGTGATCATCTCAGTAGATGCAGAAAAAGCATTTGACAAAGTTCAACATCACTTCATGATAAACATTCTCAGCAAATTAGGAATAGAAGGAAAGTATATCAACATAAAAAAGTCATATACAACAAACCCACTACCAACGTCATCATGAATCAAGAAATGCTAAAAGCTTTTCCCTTGAGGACAGGAACAAGACAAGGATGCCCACTCTTACCACCCTATTTAACATAGTACTGGAAGTACTAGGCAGAGCAATCAAGCAAGAGGAAGAAATAAAGGGCATCCAGATTGAAAAAGAAGTCAAATTGTCACTGTCTGCAGATGACATGATCATATATATAGAAAAGCCTAAGGACTCTACAAGAAAAAAAAAAAAAAACCTCTTATAGTTGACAGATGATTTCATTAAAGTTGCAGGATACAAAATCAATAAGCAAAAATTAGTAGCATTTATGGTTAGAACATGATGCTGATAACATCAAGGTTCAGGGTTTGATCCCTGTGCTCACCCATGTACAATGGTCAGCAAAAAAAATAAAATACCTAGGAATGAAGTTAATGAAAGAAGTGAAAGAGCTCTACAATGAGAACTACAAATCACTGCTGAAAGAAATTAAAGAGGATACAAAAAGATGGAAAGACATTCCACATTCTCGGACAGGAAGAATTAACATTGTGAAAATGTCCATATTACCCAAAGTGATCTACTGATTCAATGCAATCTCCATCAAAATACCAATGACATTCTTCATAGAAATAGAAAAAAAAAATCCTAGCATTTTTATGGAACAACAAAAGACCCCAAACTGCCAAAGCAGCCCTGAGCAAAAAGAGTAAAGCAGGAGGCATTACATTACACGACCTGACTTCAAAATATACTACAAAGCTATAGTAACCAAAACAGCATGGTACTGACCTAAAAATAGACATATGGACCAATGGAACAGAATAGAGAACCCAGAAATCAACTCACATATTTACAGCCAACTGATCTTTGACAAAGGCATCAAGAACACACGTTGGGGAAAAGACTGCCTCTTCAATAAATGGTCCTGGGAGAACTGGACATACATATGTAAAAGAATGAAACTAGACCCACACCTCTAACCCTATATCAAAGTCAACTCAAAATGGATTAAAGACTTAAACATAAGACCTGAAACTATAAAATGCCTAGAAGAAAACATCGGGGAAACACTTCAGAAAGTAGGACTAGGCATAGACTTATGAATATTACCCCAAAAGCACAGACAACAAATAATCAGTTATCTTACATATTTGTGAAAACACAAGTAATCCAATTAGAAAATTGGCAAAGAAACTGAATAGGCAATACTCAAAGGAAGATATTTGAATGACCAACAGCCACATGAAAAAGTGCTCAACATCACTCAGCATCAGGGAACTGCAAATCAAAACTACATTGAGATATCATCTCACCCCATTTAGACTGGCGATTATCAAAAAGATGGAGAACAACAAATGGTGACAAGAATGTGGAGAAAGGGGAACCATCCTACATTGATGGCAGGACTGTAAATTAGTCCAGCCTTTATGGAAAACAGTATGAAGTTTCCTCCAACAACTACAGGTAGAACTGTCATATGATCCATCTATCCCACTGCTGAGTGTATACCCAAAGGAATGGAAATCATCCTGTCAAAGGGATATCTGTACTCCCATATTTATTGCAGCTCTATTTGCAGTAGTCAAGAGTTAGAACCAACCTAAATGTCCATCTTCAGATAACTGGATAAGGTAAAGGCAGTATACATACTCAATGGAATACTACCCTGCAATAAAAAAGAACGAAATACTGCCATTCACAGCAACATGGGTAAACTTAGAGAAAATTATGTTAAGTAAAATAAGCCTGACACACAAAGAGAAATACTGCATGTTCTCACTTATCAGTGGGAGATAAAAAGTAAAAATAAATAAATAAATAAAAAATGAAAGAAAGTTACAACAACCACAATAATACATTGAACTTTCAAAAGAAGAGAATAGAACTGAGGTTGCCAGAGGTGGGAAAGTGGGAGGGAATGTAAGGGAGGAATTGGTAAAGGGCCATGAAAATCAATTACATTGTATAATGTTTAATATACTAATGATTTGAACATCACATACTGCACACAGGTATTGATATTCAACGTTCTATCCCACAGATACGTACAATCAACTATGTTTCAATTAAATAAAAAAAGATTTCTCTGAATCCACAAACATTACAGAGGTGGCCCACCCTTCCAATGAAACCTAGAAGTATTGTGAAGGGAGAAACTGCATAGGTTTTTCTCCCGAGTCAATAGAAAACTTCCTCAGTATCTGTCCCTACCACTTCTCCTGGCTGGCTAAGTCTCAGCAAGACCTAGCCAGAAGGACTTTTGGCCTGAATAAAAGTAAAATACTATACCCCAAAGTAGCTGGGGGAATTATCCAGCATGTACTTTCAGAGATTGTGGGAGTCCCCTTAGAACTAAATTTTGAGGCTACTTCATAAAAGGGCATCAGAACATAAAATGGGATGAGAGTGTTTATTAGCTTGTGGGGCACTTACACAGAATACAGAATCTAACATCCTGACACCAGCATCAGTGGATGGGGCACACTTCATCAGCAGCAGCTCCTATAGCCTGAGAAGAAGCAATTGTCCATGCTAAGCAACACTGAAATGGCTGAATTGCTGTGTCAGATGGTAGAGGATGGGATTAAAAGGCAAAGGAATATTTGCCCGTTGGAGTGGATATATTATGAGGTCAGAAAATCCACAACAGGATTATGTTTCTCAAGAATGCCAAGAGGATATACCGTTAACCAAAGTCATTAAAAATGTGCAACTGAAAGGAACTAGCATCAGTAAGAAGTTCAGTGAGATTATCCTCTCCAGACGTGGGCTGATGATAGAAGTGTTTAAAGAGCTTGCCTGTTAACAGCAATCAGGTTATAGGGCATTTCCCCTCCAGATGCCAACAGATTGCAATTTTCATAATGACCAAGAAGGGCTAAACAGGAACAAAGATGGCTTGATTCACACAGATTTGCAAAGATGGTTAATAAAACAAACAGCACTCCTTGGGGCAAAATAGATAGATGGAAAGCTTATCTTTTTAAAGATATGTATATAGATCAAATTTGCACAGGTCGTGAATTTTCATTGATACCTGAAGACCTGAAATATAATTATGACCTCATGTTTGAGTGGTAACATATTAGCATCAGATAAAAAGAAAAATAAAAAAATAAAGCAAAACAAAACAAAACAATACTAAGACTAAAATAAACAAAGGGACCAAAAAAAAAAAAAAAAAACAGTTCTGATCAAAACCCAGTGTACAGTGTGCCCATTAGGTCTGTAGACCTACTCACTGGTCACTTTCATGATCACTGTACATACTGGAAACAAAGTTTTCACTCACTCACAAGTCTGGCTGGGGTACCTCAGATGGAGCTGTTGCCTAAAGTGTTTTTGCATGATCTCTCCGTGTAGCTGTTTGGGCTTCCTCACGGCAAGGTAGTTACTTCCTTGGGCAAGCATACTCATAAAGCCAGGTGGAAGTGCTACACAGAGTATCACATCTGCCGTAGTCACAACCTTACACAGATTCAAGGGGATGGAACACTCTCAATGGGAGCAGTGCTGAAGTTACATTGTAGGAAGAGAACCTATGATGGGATATATTGTTTTAGCAATTTTTTTGGGGGGGGGTGAGGAAAGAATATGGCCTGCAATATCTACTCTTTCTAATAAGCAGATTGCAAGGATCTAGATACAGAGACTGAGGACCCTGGAGAAAGTAGATTCAATGAGCCTCTTGTAGACTCACCATTCAAGCTCCAGATTCCTATCAAAGGAGCTTCTGATTATCTGTATAATTGACATGGTAAATATTCTTTTGAAGATTCCCTTCAAGGATTTTGTGTCAACTGGACAATAATTATGAATACAATGCAGTAGAACTGTTGACAAAGAAATACACAATCCTGGAGTAGAGCGATGGAAGAGAGTTGTCCATCTCCTGAGAAGTGACAAGGAACAGATTTGGTAATTCTAGGACAGTGGAATGAAAAAGGTGAGTACTTACCCTTGTCAGAAATCGCCTTAGGGTGTCTCTATATATGGCTAAAAATTATTCACATTCCAGATGCCTTGTACTTCCCATTATTTCTTAATTATAAGAGCCATTGTCTGGGATTCTGTCTATGTGAATATTTGTGAGTAGAGGTTAAAGAAATCTTAAACCTTAAAAACAAGATGTTCAGAAACCCATAGCTCAGCCATTCACTGGACCAGTAAGTGTGGCCTGAAAAGAGAGAAACCTTGGTTCAATTCTTGAGTAAAGTTTCTTTCATTCTCACTGTCCCTGTTCTTCCCATACTTGGAATGGAAAGTCAGGCTAGTTCCTGTGACTTCCCACTCTTCTCGGTTGTGGAGGTTTTTGATGCGGGATCAGAGATACGTCATCTGTTTGCTAAAATCTAATGCCTTACTAACATTGTGCTGTGAAATGAATAGGCCCTGTCCTTGCCACAGGCCTCTGGCCCTTTTCCCATAAGCACCTCTACTCTGGCCCTACTGAACCATGATGTCTGCCAGAGTCACTCTGAAATCCTTCTCCGTCTTCGGTTCTCTGTCTGGCCCAGGTCTCAGTACACGTCTGTTCCTACCCACGTTCCAGGGCTCTATCCTTGCTCTTCACTTTCAAAGCATGATAAAGCTGATCATCTGAAAATCACAGAATGAGAAGTAGGGGTTGTCTGTTCTTGCCTGAGACCCAGCAATAAAAATGCAGGATCCTAAGGGAGGAGGAGGCAGCAAATGGTGAGGCTCCACAAGATGTTCAGTTACCCCTTGATGTGCCTCCATTCCAAGTAGCTGGAACAAAGTTTCTCCTGCCCTGGCTGATCCCAGAAACGTGAGAGGAGGTCATGTCTAATAGGACAAGGGGTATTGGGAGTTACATAATAGGAAGAGAGGAAGAGGAAAGTCGAAGTCCAGGTAAAGGAAAGAAGATAAGGTTGGGGTGAGAGAGACATCAGGGGTAGAGGAGAACTTAGGGAAAGCAGTACAAAAGGAATCATACAGAAATTTGACAAAAAGGCTCATAGTGATCCTGTGGACAGATATGAAAAAAAAAAAGGTTCAAACAGTGCCTGACATGTAGTAAAATTCTCTAACTGAATATATCAGTGAATCTGAGAGAATGATAATCCTTAGTGAACAGCAGCAAAATTGTAGAGAATATGAACTCCCGATGAGGGAAAAAACAGGCGAAGCTTTCGTACCTTTATAAATGACTCTTGAGTGCTTATATTTCAAGGAATTAGCAGGAAGTTTCTGCTCTTCATCAACACTCAACATTAGAAAGACAGTTGAGAATAATATCTTGGTTAATAGCGCAGGCTTGTACCTAAACTTCCCATGTTTGATTCCCAGACCCACTGCTTACTAGCCTCAATTTCCTCATTGCAGAACACAGTACCTATCTCAAAAATATGTGTATATGTCTATTGGTGGGACTGTAAACTAGCACAGCCGTTATGGATAACAGTATGGAGGTTTCTCGATCAACTCCAGATAGAGCTACCATATGATCCAGCAATCCCACTGCTAGGTATATATCCAGAGGAATGGAATTCATCATGGCAAAGGGATACCTGCACTCCCATGTTTATCGCAGCTCTGTTTGCAATAGCCAAAATATGGAAGCAACCTAAGTATCCATCGACAGACGACTGGATAAAGCAAATATGGTATATACACAATAGAATACTACTCAGCCATAAAAAAAAAAAAGAAATTCTACCATTTGCAGCAACATGGATGAGTCTGTAGAAAATTATGTTAAGTGAAATAAGCCAGACAAAGGAACAGAAATACCACATGTTCTCACTTATAACTGGCTGCTGCTGGAAGGAAGAAGACAAGGGAGGGAGGTAAGAAGGGAGGGAAGTAAGGAAGGAAGGAAGGAAAGAAGGAAAGAAAGAAAGAAAAGACCACAACAATAAATTGAACCTTCAGGAGAGAACAAACTGAAGGATACTAAAGATGGGGGAGGGTGTGGGTTTGGGAAGTGACAAGTTGGGCAAACATCATAAAGAAATATCATGATTTGTAAGAATAAATATACTACTAGTAAGTAATTTTTTAAATGTGTGTGCATATATATGTTTATACATACTAATATTTGTATATTTAATAATTATATATACTATATATACATAAATTTATATACATATATGAATATATGTACATATAAAGAAATTGGATTAGTGCCTTGCACAAGCATTGTTATTAAGCACTTGAACAAAATACAAACAAGAAAAGGAGAGAAGGTATAGAGGGAGTTCACTCATGAGAAAGGCAAAGAGAGGGTGATGAAAGGGAAAGGAGAGAGACTTAGGAGAAGGCAAAAAAACTAAAGCAAGAGATTGAGAACCCAACTATGAAACAGCAGTTGATGAGAAAGACAAGAAAAGCCTTCTAAAAGCTTTTTTAAACATTTGAATTCATAACGGAAGAATCATTTATGAAAAGGACACATTTTTTATACAAACCAGGATGGGGATTTTATCTGTTTCTCACATTCAGAGTTCTAAGATCCCCATGGTCATGACCCATGACAGTAACAGATCTCAAGTATCACTTCCTGGAGCCCCCTAACCTGATGAAAAGACTCAGCAGAAAATGGCTGATAATCTCAGCTGAGAAACTCACAATCCAAAAGTTAGGTTTTGGCAGGCCAGGTTGGACTTTCTTTCATGTAGTCCTCAAGTTGAGAGAGTGGAGCAAAATACTGTTTTGGGGGTCCCAGAAAACCCCAAAAAGAATTCAGAGACTGC
Source organism: Cynocephalus volans (assembly GCF_027409185.1). Lineage (NCBI taxonomy): Eukaryota > Metazoa > Chordata > Mammalia > Dermoptera > Cynocephalidae > Cynocephalus > Cynocephalus volans. Next base: position 83,710,206 of record NC_084463.1, read on the forward strand.
TTCACCAGGCTTGTGAACCTTACTGTGGCTGTTAGTAAGATCCTCTCAGAGCCACAGCAGGTCTCAGCTACCCTTAGACTTAAGTGAGACCAGACTCTCTCCAGGTGCCTGGTGAGCCACAGAAGGATGAGAGACTTAATGTAGTTGTATGAGGACTGTGGGCATGTTATGAATGGAGAAGTTGGTTATGTGTTCTGGCCACCTCTTTTTGGCCAATCACCCAGTGAAGCACACATCCAGGACTCAGCTTTTCCTTTGTTCAATTGTGCCTGTCAATTGTCCCTAAATACAGCTTCCACAGATGAGGGAGATCAGGTTCTTAACCTAACTGGTCCCGTGAGAGGCTTTAATTCACTGAGTATCAGTGAGAAATGAATCCTTAACTTATAAGATTAGCACATTATAGATTATGTAGTTTCTTCAAATTTCAGTCAATATTTAGCCCATGACTATACCCTAAGGTATTTTTTCTCTTTTTAATTATTTTTTTAGGAGACATACATATCACATTTTATTGTAGAATTCTGCATTATCTTATCTGGATTAGAAGATAATCCAAGAAGAAGAGAAAGTCCATGAAGAGCCCCAGAAGACCTCCATGAATGGATGCTGCCAGTTCTACCAGGAGTCGTGGTACAACATTTGCCCCTGAGAGAGCGCATGGTGAAAGTGGGCAGACTTTAGCAGTGTATCCAGCAGGGCCTGAAGGAACATTATAACAGCCAGGCTGAGGAACTACACAAACACTATAAAGTGGACCTGGATCTCTGATTCGAAAATATACCTTTTGAGGAATATGTTGTGCAACAAGAGTTCACTTCTAATAAGCATGAACATAAACATGATGGGAGGCCCAAACCCCGAGTTTAGATGGACATATCTGCAGTCCCCATCAGCACGGAGTCTTCACAAAGGGCTCAGAGAGGTGCAGAGGGTGCAGGCTCCAGGGAAAGATTCATCAGAGACAATTTGGGGAAATTATCCCTCATGAGGATTAACACAAGAAGGAAGATGGGGAAGAGGACAATGGCAGTGACTCCTCAGGCTCCAGCGGTGGGTCTGAAGATGAAGATGGTGAGTCTGAGGGCAACAGATCCAGCTCATCGTCCTCAGGGGACTGACTCCTCAGACTCAGACTCCACCTGAGCTTTATTCACACACTACAGGTTTGGACACAGAACTTCCTGAAAAATGGCCAGTGTCTAAATCAAAAGAGAAAGGGCGTCACCTCCCTGCCATCTTTTTGTTTCTTCTTTTTTCCTTCTTTCCTCTCTCCCTCTCTCCTTTCCTCCTTCCTTCTCCCTCTACCTCCCCCATATAAATTAGGGCAGGTTGGGAAGAAGGAAACTTGGAGCATACTCTTTACAGCAAATCAATGAACTTGGGGAGAGGGGGCTTTCCTGGGGAAACAACTGTAAGTAAGAGCTAGTATTGCCCCACTCCCATACTTCTAATAACCACCACAAAAAAATACATGCAAATTAAAGCTCTTGGAATGATCAGTGAGTTGATTTGCATTGCAGGGGACACGGCCAATTCCACTGAGTGGTCTTGAAGCAAGTAGATTTCTTCTCATCGTCTGCCTACCAGAGGTGACAGGGGAACACCTGTGAGACTATAAGCCATTCCTTCTCTGTGGAACTCTCCCTATGGACCCCTGCACTGGAAATGCAAGGGGGGATACTTGGTGGAAGGTGCTATGGATTGAACATCCCCCCCAAATTCACTGAAGCTTGAATTGTGTCCCCAAAGTTCCAGGTATTGGAAACTTGTCCCCACTGTGACAGTGTTGAGAGAATGGGAAATCCTATTATGGTAATTGAAAGGTGGGTTCTTGAAGAGATGATTAGATTGTAGAACTATGTCGCAGTGAATGGACTAGTAATGGTGGTCAGGGGCATGGTTCTGAGGGCTTTAAAAGGAGAGCACATGAGGAACTATCTCTCTCTCTGCTCCACCATTTTCTGCCATGTGAGACCCCTGCATTACTGTAAAGCCACCGCCAATGAAGACCTTCATCAAATGTGTTCCCTGGGCTCTGGACTTCCCAGCCTCCGAAACTGTAAGCAATAAATTTTATTTTCTTTACAAATTACACAGTTCCAGGTATTTTTTTGTAAGCAACTGAAACAGACTAATACAGAAGGGTTTAGTAGGTGCCTTTAAGAACATTTTTAAATCCTGTTCTCTCTCTCCCCCAATCCCTGAAGTAAGAAGTTGGCCATTAACAAGCTGGAGTGGCCACACTCATGAGAGCAGCAGGCTTACCACATGTATTTTTAAGTACTGAACTGCAAGTTAGATGATATTTTTTTCTTTTTGATTAAAAGAACCCCCAAATTTTAAAAACTCACGTGTTTTATCTGAATGAGCTGCTCCACTGATTTTCCAGGCAGCATTTCTGTCTTTTCTTAAAAAAAGCACCAACTCTTTTGTGTTGTTCTAGCAAGGGAATCTCCCCTTTAACATACACTAAATTCATATATATGTATGTATGTATGTGTATATATATGTGTGTGTATATGTGTATGTAACACTATTCTGTTCCACTGACGTGTGAATTCATGCTCTGGTACTACACTGATTCAGTGTTTTTGGCTGCTTGATATGTGAAAATCTCGACAAGTGCCCTATCACTATTGCTTCTGTTTTTTCCTGAAAGTTCTGGGCATTTTCATTTTTTTTTATTCCTATGAACATTATCATCTAATAAGTAGCTGCACATTTTACACATTTGAAAATAATTGGGTTGTTAATTTTGTTTTTAGAAATCTTACTGATTTACTTTATTGTGTATAAGTGTGTTTCTAGGTAAACAATCATAAATTCAGAAATAACAATATTTATACTTTTATAACTGAAATTTCTTTTGTTCTATATGTGTTGCTGTGTATATCTAGAACTATGTTAATTAGTAATGATGATATATTCTTTTCCTAATCGTGATTTTAAAATGAATGCTTTAAAGCATTAACGCTGGATTTATCACTACAAAAATGAGTCTAATTTGTAAACAGTAGAAATTATTTGTAACATAGTAATCAAATGTCTTTGTGCTTGTGTGATTACTGGTTGTTTGCCCTTGGGTTATTGATATTTTAATAAAATTTTCCTTACTGTCTATCAATCTGATTTTTCCTTCACTATATTAATTATTTTAATAGGTTATCTAATATTGAACCCTGATAACTTTGTAGAAATAAATCCAGTTGTTTATGCTTTATTGATAATATTACAAGAGTTTAGGGAAATTTTAGTATTTTTTATGTCAAGAAAATCACACTTATGCAAGACTTTTGGATATGTAAAATTCATTCTCCCTGTTTTAGTGTTCGACAATCTAAATTTTTATCTTTTTTTTTTCCAGAATAATAAGTCCTCAGGGAAACATAGAAATTATTTAACATTAAACTGAAGCCCTAGGACTTCCTTTACTTTATTTCCTAGATAATTTTTTTAAATGTAGTTAGAAGAACCAGGGAGGAAAAGCTGTCATAGAATTGTTTCAGACACACAGACTAGGTGGAATTACATTTTTTTCACTTAGCAGAAAATTGGTGAAAAGGTGAACGGTAAGTATACAGGGGTCATTGTGGTGCTATAATGTGAAGTGTATCATGAAAGATCAGAGAAAGCACAGATAGCCTTTTTATCAGTGATGCTTGAGCTAAATCTTCAACAAGTTAGTAAGTCAGAGGATGGCTGAAATACTTGGTTCGTATATTTAGCACATTTACTTAATGTTCCAGGTGTCTTAGGTATTTTGCTAATCATTAGGCATTCATTTCCTTCAAGTACCATTAAATCTTATTTTCTGGCTTGGCCTTCTTGGTCTCCTTTGCTGTTGTCTGTTTCGTTTCATGGAATCCGTATATTCCCATCTTAGTCCACACATAAGTTTTTTCAGTACAAATTCATCTATTCTGAGTTCTATCCTGAGAACAAACTACTGCAAATATATATATATATATATATTCTGTAGGACTGGGACAACAGGAAAAATAAAAGAGAAGACCCCTATAAAATAAGTGGGGGGGGGGATAGATCCAGGAGTTGGAAAAATGTAAAAAGCCATGTTACTGAACACTTTGAAAACAAGAGGAGAGCTCTAGAGTCAGGAAGCTAGGAGAGCTATCTTGACCCATCCTCTCCTCATGAAATTTCAGGAAAATAAATTTCATCTGAGTAATACCAATAAAACATGTTTTCTTCTTCATATTCAAGGAAAGTTAAGATGGAAGAAAAATACATTTAAAAAAAAAAAAGGACATTAGCATGATTTCACAAAATGACATCTAGAGAGGAGTTACTAGAAGGACCCCAACTGCACGGTAACAATCAGCTTGCCTCCTGTAGTCCCAGCCTCTGGAGAATTTGGCTGTGAGTGGGGATTTTAGTCCCCTGTGCCACAACCTTGCAGCACCAAAGCACCGCCTCTCTAGATCCAGCTCCAACACCTTCACTGGATGCCTGGAGCTGTTTGTAAAGGTCAGTGCCTGCACCCTGTTGTGATCATCTCCTCCCCACACATCCTCCCAATCCCAGGTCCCAGAACCCAGCCCCTAAGTAAATCAAGATACTTAAAGATTGACTGCACATTTGTTTTGGTAAATGTACAACCTAACGAAAGATATTCTACAAAAAGAAAAGGCAAATTGAATTGTTTTTCAGACATATAGACCACATGTTAGTTCTCATTTGCGTAAAGAAATATTATAAAATGCTTTCGAGAATAGTTCATTTCAGTATTACTATTTTTTAGCTCTGCTGCTTTAACTTAGTTTTGCTTTAAATTTATAGATTTTTTACTTTAATATTCTCAGAAAAATCAAAGTTCCAGAAAATCTCTAACTTATCAAAAATATTTTTTTATTCTCATCTATACTGTTTTCCTCATTTAATTTCAAATCAGGAACTCTTGTCCTCAAAACGTCAATAAATCTAGGTCATTAACCACAATAAACGTTTCTCTCATCCTTCCTATATGGCCGTTCTTTCCACCATGAAAAGAGTTTACGAGTCAGTTCTGACATAAATAAAATTTATAGATTCCTTCAACAAATAGTCAGGAGCTACTTACTATGTTTAAATTACACAAAACCACCACAGCCTTTGTTATGTTTCCCTCTTGCCCTGAAGCCAGTTCATATGGATCCACGACAACTTTGGAATTTGCTGTTAGGAATCTGCAGGTCGGTTAAGTCCTCAATACTTTCAAGAGTTTTACTTTTATTAAAAATCCCTGTGAAAACCGTCTTTCATAGGTTATTGCTCAAAATAATTTCAGAAGAAGTTTCCCTCGAGGCCTGAAAAATGACCAACCAGAGTCGGAGGTGACTACGAAGACTGCCAGCTCGCAACGCGACAGCGGCAGTGCAAGAGTCAAAGCATGAAAAATCGCAGGCGTAGGAAGAAGAGACCAGCAAGAAGCTTGCACTTGAGCGCGGCGCCCTAGAGGAGGCGCGTGCGCTTCTGCTGCAGCCCCGTGCAGGGGTCCTCAGATCCCAGCAGCTTGGTCCCCGAAAAGTTCAGGCGACGCGTGCAGCCGTCATTTTCATTTTCTCGGAAAAAAGGAATATGTCATGATTGAGAACTTTACAAGATTGGCACAGAAGAAACTGGGATGGCAGAGTCAGTGATGAGATTAGCTGTGGAAAAGGGAAATCTTTTCTTGGAGTAATACTCATATATGTTGTGAACTTGTGAAAAGAACCGAGCATTAAATCCCGGCTAAAAAGTTTGGACATAAAATTATTTTACAGGGGTCTACCTAAAAACTGAAATTTGGGAAAATAATCCCTTGGTGTTATTCAGGAAGAAATACAAGTGTTGGAAGGGAACAGAAGGGGGGGAAGGTGGGGAATGAATAATTGGAAGACTGGAAAATAAACAAACGAGCATACAAACAAAACTACAGATACCAAGACCAATTGATTTAGGTGTTTGGTATGGAGCAGAAATGGCCAGTAGGACCATAGTAAAGAGATACTTACAAAGTTGTGGTCTCTGAATTTATCAATGCCTTCCCTTGAGCCATGTGCTAATTAACAACCAATATTCCTAAATTGTTTCATCATTAAAATCCAATCTAATTCTAATCCAGGTAGTCACTGAAATAAATTCAATCACCTCTGAATTTTAAATGCATTTGTTGACCAACTAGTGAATGTTCATTATTCTAAACAAGAAAACTATTTGAGAGGGTGATTTGGTTGTATTTATAAACATTTAAGTGAGTAAATGTATATGTGTGTATACATATATATAATTCTGAGATGATTGCATACATATACCCTGTACCCTGTAATATTATTACTACAGAAATTTCTATAAGTGTAAACAATGTTTTCGTGCAAGGATGCATATTGCTGCACTATTTCCAATTGAAAAAGTGTGAAAAATAAATATTTTGGTATATGGGAATAGTTTAACAAACTAGAGTGCATTCTACTAAACACTATCAATACAAACTGCAGTCATATTTGGACAACCAGGGAGTGCATGTGGGACACTGGCTATACCATACATCCTGCGTGCAGAGTAGGTAGGCTATACCATCCAGGTTTGTGTAAGTACACTCTGATATTCCCAAAACAAAATTGACTAAGGACACATTTCTCAGAACTTATCCCTGTCGTTAAGCAGTGCTTAACATCTGTATATATTGATACTGAAGAATTTTCCTTCATACCCTATGCAATAAGAGTTCCTATTTTTTCCCTAGTATTTTTATTATAGACAGATAATGAAACACAAAGAAGCAAAAATAATTCTCCCTACATAGGGATTAATTTAAAAATATTTTAGTCACGCTCACAATGGGTAATCTGTGTGGACTCAATACCAATGTGTTAATTTACAATGATAGATACTGTTAAATTGAGCAATATATTGAATCATGAAATAAATTTCATATGCATTCTTGCTCTAAGCAGAACTATGTGATAAATCAATTAGAACTAGTCACGTTGACTTATTTTATGCTCATAAAATTTAATGGCATGTGATCTAATTTTTTTCATTTCTGGTATAAGGAAATAGTAAATCTAAAGTTCCATTGTATGTGACTACTTTTTTTCTCAGGTAATATTTGTGTGTCCATGCCCAAAATGCCACTCATTCTTTGAGCATTATTATAAAAAGCCACACACAAAAAAGTGTTGCAGTATACAAAAGCCTTTAGTATGTTACAGTTTTGTATTGCTAATGATATTTTTCACAGGGGTCTATAATTACTAGAAGCTTTCTGTTATTCATATGCATTAAGAATATGATTTTATGTTACTTAAAATCAAAGCAACTACTCAACTTACATAAAAATATATAAACAAACAGTAATACATTAAAAAATATAATCAAGTTTTACAAGCATCCATAACAAAGAAGATTTTCTAGTTTAGAAAATCTAAACTAGATTTGTAGATTTTCTAGGAGTAGATTGTCTAGTTCAGAGAATAAAGATAAATATGTTAATAATGACAATAAATGGAATAGTTTCATCATACATTTCTTGACTGGAACAAACATTTTTATCAGCACCGCACTCTCCCGAGTGAGCCATGGGCCGGCCCATGGAACAAACATTTTTAAAGAAATATTAAGATTCACCAGTGTGAGATGGACAATATTTTGGTTGTTTATCAATAGCTTATATCTGAATTATTTTTTCACCATAGAAATGTATATTTATGCATTTTTAAGAATATGTGAAGAAAAAGTAATTTGATTTTTTTTAACTGAGAATATACAATCCATTCTCACTGCTGAGGAACTTATTTTCTGAAATGTGTTTTTATAAATTAATCAGATTGATTTTTTTTCTAAATTTCATATATTTAATTTAATTATTTCAAATTTTGAGAATTTTTTATTATTCCATTTTCTTTTTAAAAGACACATTTTAAAAACTTTAAGCTAACGATGTAAATTTAAAAAAAAATTCTGAGGTCGAAAGATAACTTCTATTCCAGAGGTTCAAAGAGTTGAAGGGCAGGCAAATAGCTTACCCTGGCCCCTCTGTGGGAGGGCCTCGGTATCTAGTTCCCTCTCTTCTGCCAGCTAGAAACTGGGGCTCAGGGATTGAGCCCCTTGACTTTACAGAGCCCCAGGGTATGGAGTCTGCTATTTGGTAAGTTCTTGCCTCTGACTGAGAGAAGAGCCTCCCCTGCCCCAAAGTGAGAGTGATGGATGCTTGGCTTGTCTTTGGGTGAAAGTGAAGTTCATGGCTAACTTTCTAGCAGCACTAGAGCTGCCTCACAACAGCTGCCTGAATTAGTTCTCATCCGGCCTGCTTCATCCTAGGTCAGATCCCTTCCCAGAAACCATGGCCACACTGCATCTGCCAGAGGGACCTTCTTGCTGCCCTAGTCCAGCTCATCTTTTGTCTTTGGTAGAAGTGGGGCAAGTGTGAACAGCATTGTTTTTGTAGTCCTTGTAGAACAGGTGCTGCCCTCCTGTCTCACTCTACCGAACAGAGGAAGCCACAAGGCCATGGAGTCCTCTGGAAGATTTACATAGACCAGAAGGGATCAGAGCAGCTGTTTTTCCCAAATTTCCACCAACCTGCCACCAGCACAGGATACTTGAAGTAAGAATAAGAGGCTCGTGTTTCCACACTGTACAATCCAATTTGAAATATTTTTTTTTAAGTTCTATTTGTTTGCACATCCTAAAATCATCTTGGGCAACTACTGTGCAGCATCATCTCTCATATTCATCTGTTTAAAAGGGAAGTTTCTTAGAAAGGCTACCCAACTGTGAAGGAGCCTGTGCAGGCTGCAGAGAGTACCTTTTTCTCTGCCTCACAGGATGGGGATCAAGGGCTCGGTCTGGTCTACTCTTGAAAGATTGGTGCTGAAGATGGGAGTGCAGGCCCAAATTAGGGCCCTGGGGCTCCTGTGGAAAAGCATCAGCTGGAAGTGAGAAAAATGAAGTTTCTAAACCAGATTATTTGGGTGTTGTTCATTTTTGGCTTCCACGACCCAACCAGCCAGAACTTTTACCAAATCTTGGTTTTCGGCTCTTGAGTTCCCAGATTTACTGGAAAAGTTACCAGATCAAGGTTTGATGAAAACATTCCTGTCAAACAGTCCTACCTCATTTTTTGTTCAGGTTTTTTTGAGATGACTTTTTGTTGTTGTTGTTGTTATGAATATTCATGAGATACAAAGCTGATTGTCACTCTTCGTGCCCAAGATGTGAAGGCCAGATCCATACTGGCAGCATGCCCATTACCACAAATTGCGATTGTACCCCATGTCCCCCACCCAATTATCCCCAACCTCCCTCCCCCTCCTTCCCCCCCCCACTCCACTTTGTATCCCAAGGAATGTTCTCTCCTTCTGCAAGTCCAATGCACCACTGTGGTCTTTCTTTCCTTCCTTCTTTCTCTCTTAGCTCCTACTTTTAAGTGAGTACATGTGGTGTTCATCCTTCTGTGCTTTGCTTATTTCACTCACCATAAGTTTCTCCAAGCTCATCCCTGTTGCTGCAAATGGGAGAATTTAATTCTTTTTTATGGCAGAGTAGTATTCCATACCAGTTTCCTTATCCAGTCATCCATCAATGGACATTTAGGTTGGTTCCATATCTTGGCTATTGTAAACAGAGTTGTGATGAACATGGGAGTGCAGGTATCCCTTCAACATGATGATTTTTCAGCAGGATGATGGCAGTAGATACCAGTGAAAAGTTCAAAGAAATGTGACACTCAAAACTGAACCTTTCTGCTTATCTTGATAGCAATTTCTAGAGCCATTCTTGAAGGTTCTTGACTAGATTTTTCTCAGGAAAGGTAGAGGCCCTTATTCCTCTATGTAGGACAGGAATTTAGCACAAAAAGCTCTGAAAACTGAGAATATACCATCCCTTTTTCTCTCAAACAAATGAGACACACAACATCTATAGATTTTTTACTTTCTGATTATACAAGTATCACAGGATATTTATGAACAGTTTGAAAAATACAGAAAAACAAAAGAATAAGAAAATCATTTTAAACTCATTATCCCTAGAGAAAATGTATCAATATTTTGGAAAAAGGATATTATTTTACTAATATAATATAGATTTATATGCTTCACTGAGGAAAAGATGGTGCTAGAAAAATTGGTTAAGAATTGAAAAATAGATTTCCTGGTTCATAAGCATCATGATTGTGCTTTCTCACATCATGATGTCAGCACATTACTCATCTGACATGAAAAAAAAAAAAAGGAATTGAAAAATAAAGCCCTTGGGATTGTTTATAAAAATGGTGAGTCTTCATGAGAGAGCAGTTATGCTTTTGGAATTCAAGATCATTTTTAAAAAGCACAACTGTAAAAACTTGCTAGATCATTCACTTAAAATGTATACATAAATATATTTTAAAGACTTAAAGATCAGGCAACAACTCTCACTCTTTCCAAAAACTGCATTCCCAGAGCTGAATCTCTTAGTGTGAAGTGCATCAGGAAAAGCAGGCACAAGATTTAATGGTTAAGTTTTGACAGAATGGGAATATGAGTTCTTCCTTTTTATTTTTATTTTTATTTTTATTTTTAATTTTTATTTTATCGATATACATTGTGGCTGATTATTGCTCCCCATCACCAAAACCTCCCTCCCTCCTCCCTCCTCCCCTCCCCCCCAATAATGTCCTTTCTGTTTGCTTGTTGTATCAACTTCAGGTAGTTGTGGTTGTTATATCTTCTTCCCCACCCCCCGGTTTGTGTGTGTGTGTGTGTGTGTGTGAATTTATATATTAATTTTTAGCTCCCTCCAATAAGTGAGAACATGTGGTATTTCTCTTTCTGTGCCTGACTTGTTTCACTTAATATAATTCTCTCAAGGTCCATCCATGTTGTTGCAAATGGCACAACTTTACAAGAAGAAAACAAGCAACCCAATTAAAAAATGGGCAAAAGAGCTAAGCAGGCATTTCTCTATGGAAGATATACAAATGGCCAACAGACATATGAAAAAATGCTCGACATCACTCAGCATCCGGGAAATGCAAATCAAAACCACACTGAGATACCATCTAACCCCAGTTAAGATGGCTAAAATCCAAAAGACTCTGAACGATAAATGCTGGCGAGGTTGCGGAGAAAAAGGAACTCTCATACATTGTTGGTGGGACTGCAAAATGGTGCAGCCTCTATGGAAAATGGTATGGAGTTTCCTCAAACAATTGCAGCTAGATCTACCATACGACCCAGCTACCCCACTGTTGGGAATATACCCAGAGGAATGGAAATCATCAAGTCGAAGGTATACCTGTTCCCCAGTGTTCATCACAGCACTCTTTACAATAGCCAAGAGTTGGAACCAGCCCAAATGTCCATCATCAGATGAGTGGATACGGAAAATGTGGTACATCTACACAATGGAATACTACTCAGCTATAAAAACGAGTTCTTCCTTTTTAAAATATTCTTTCTCATTTTTTTGATTGTCATTTCTGTTTTGTTATAATGCAAGTTATAACTATTAAGTTGACCCAAGGGGGTCCCTGAGCTGCAGCTTTTTAGCCTTTCTCTCCTGTAAACCTGAGCTGGATTGGACAATGCCAGGCAAAGAATCCTATTTTCTGCCCTTGTTGGGAAGATATAGGAGGCTTGATCTGGAATGTGAGAGGCAAGAGAAATCTTCATTCTAGACTGGGGGTCAAAGGTGTTCTTACATTAAATTCTTATATTAAAATATGAAAATAAAGCCAACCTTATAAAACATTTTCAAATTTTCTAAGACATTTATAAAAATTATAAATTGATTGCATCATTTTTTCTACCATTTCATAAGAAAAAATTAAAGTGCTCCAACAAATTAGATACGAAGTCTTTTGGGGTTGTTCATTTGTTGTAAAATCAGAGGGTCTTGATGAAATCATGTTTACAGAGATTTGCTTATGGAGATTAGCCAAGGTTTTAAGTCAATCTTTTTCTCTACTTTAAATAAACAAAATCTTCCATATTAAAATCTAGCAGAAGTCCCAAGAAATGCAATCACTTTAAAGAAATGGGTGTGGTTTTCAGACTCAATATAAAGATACACAAGGAGCTAAGCTAATTCTTCGGAACAGAGTGCCTTTGGAAGTGGCCTCGGAGACTTCTGAAGGCTACCACTACCACACTGAGAGGCCTGATCGCCGAGCTCACTTTATTTTATTTATTTATTTTTTTTAAATTTTATTTTGTCGATATACATTGTAGCTGATTAATGCTCCCCATCACCAAAACCTCCCTCCCTTCTCCCTCCCCCCCTCCCCCCCAACAATGTCCTTTCTGTTTGTTTGTTGTATCAACTTCAAATAATTGTGGTTGTTATATCTTCTTCCCCCCCCCCCCGCGGTTTGTGTGTGTGTGTGTGTATGTGTGTGTGTGAATTTATATATTAATTTTTAGCTCCCTCCAATAAGTGAGAACATGTGGTATTTCTCTTTCTGTGCCTGACTTGTTTCACTTAATATAATTCTCTCAAGGTCCATCCATGTTGTTGCAAATGGCAGTATTTCATTCGTTTTTATAGCTGAGTAGTATTCCATTGTGTAGATGTACCACATTTTCCGAATCCACTCATCTGATGATGGGCATTTGGGCTGGTTCCAACTCTTGGCTATTGTAAAGAGTGCTGCGATGAACATTGGGGAACAGGTATACCTTCGACTTGATGATTTCCATTCCTCTGGGTATATTCCCAACAGTGGGATGGCTGGGTCGTATGGTAGATCTATTTGCAATTGTTTAAGGAACCTCCATACCATTTTCCATAGAGGCTGCACCATTTTGCAGTCCCACCAACAATGTATGAGAGTTCCTTTTTCTCCGCAGCCTCGCCAGCATTTATCGTTCATAGTCTTTTGGATTTTAGCCATCCTAACTGGGGTTAGATGGTATCTCAGTGTGGTTTTGATTTGCATTTCCCGGATGCTGAGTGATGTTGAGCATTTTTTCATATGTCTGTTGGCCATTTGGATATCTTCCTTAGAGAAATGCCTACTTAGCTCTTTTGCCCATTTTTTAATTGGGTTGCTTGTTTTCTTCTTGTAAAGTTGTTTGAGTTCCTTATATATTCTGGATATTAATCCTTTGTCAGATGTATATTTTGCAAATATTTTCTCCCACTCTGTTGGTTGTCTTTTAACTCTTTTAATTGTTTCTTTTGCTGTGCAGAAGCTTTTTAGTTTGATATAATCCCATTTGTTTATTTTTCCTTTGGTTGCCCGTGCTTTTGGGGTCGTATTCATGAAGTCTGTGCCCAGTCCTATTTCCTGAAGTGTTTCCCCTATGTTTTCTTTAAGAAGTTTTATTGTCTCAGGGTGTATATTTAAATCCTTAATCCATTTTGAGTTGATTTTAGTATACGGTGAGAGGTATGAATCTAGTTTCATTCTCCTGCATATCGATATCCAGTTATCCCAGCACCACTTGCTGAAGAGGCAGTCCCTTCCCCAGTGAATAGGCTTGGTGCCTTTGTCAAAGATCAGATGGCAGTAAGTGTGTGGGTTGATTTCTGGATTCTCTATTCTATTCCATTGGTCAGTGTGTCTGTTTTTATGCCAGTACCATACTGTTTTGGTTATTATAGCTTTGTAGTATAGCTTAAAGTCAGGTAGTGTTATGCCTCCAGCTTTATTTTTTTTGCTGAGCATTGCTTTGGCTATTCGTGGTCTTTTATTGTTCCATATAAATGTCTGAATAGTTTTTTCCATTTCTGAGAAAAATGTCTTTGGAATTTTGATGGGGATTGCATTGAATTTGTATATCACTTTGGGTAGTATGGACATTTTCACTATGTTGATTCTTCCAATCCAAGAGCATGGAATATCTTTCCATCTTCTTGTATCCTCTCTAATTTCTCTCAGCAGTGGTTTGTAGTTCTCATTATAGAGATTTTTCACCTCCTTGGTTAACTCAATTCCTAAGTATTTTATTTTTTTGGTGGCTATTGTAAATGGGCAGGCTTTCTTGATTTCTCCTTCTGCATGTTCACTATTGGAGAAAAGAAATGCTACTGATTTTTGTGTGTTGATTTTGTATCCTGCTACTGTGCTGAAACCATTTATCAATTCCAAGAGTTTTTTTGTAGAGGTTTTAGGCTGTTCGATATATAGGATCATGTCATCTGCAAACAGGGACAGTTTGACTTCATCTTTTCCAATCTGGATGCCCTTTATTGCCTTCTCTTCTCTGATTGCTCTGGCTAGTACTTCCAACACTATGTTGAATAGGAGTGGTGAGAGTGGGCATCCTTGTCTAGTGCCTGTTCTTAAAGGAAAAGCTTTCAGCTTTTCCCCATTCAGGATGATATTGGCAGTGGGTTTGTCATATATGGCTTTAATTATGTTGAGATACTTTCCCTCTATACCTAACTTATAGAGGGTCTTTGTCATGAATGAGTGCTGAACTTTATCAAATGCTTTTTCAGCATCTATAGAGATGATCATATGGTCCTTGTGTTTGAGTTTATTAATATGGTGTATCACATTTATTGATTTGTGTGTGTTGAACCAACCTTGCATCCCTGGGATGAATCCCACTTGATCGTGGTGAATAATTTTACGTACATGTTGCTGTATTCTGTTTGCTAGTATTTTAGTGAGGATTTTTGCATCTATATTCATCAAGGATATCGGCCTGTAGTTTTCTTTTTTGGTTATATCTTTACCTGGTTTTGGTATCAGGATGATGTTTGCTTCATAGAATGAGTTTGGGAGATTTGCATCCGTTTCAATCTTTTGGAATAGTTTGTAAAGAATCGGTGTCAATTCCTCTTTGAATGTTTGGTAAAATTCTGCTGTGAATCCATCTGGTCCTGGGCTTTTCTTTGTTGGGAGCCTTCTGATAACAGCTTCAATCTCCTTTATTGTTATTGGTCTGTTCAAATTTTCTATGTCTTCACGGTTCAGTTTTGGGAGCTTGTGTGTGTCCAGAAATTTATCCATTTCCTCCAGATTTTCAAATTTGTTGGCGTATAGTTGTTTATAGTAGTCTCGAATGATTCCTTGTATTTCAGATGAATCAGTTGTAATATCGCCTTTTTCATTTCTAATTTTTGTTATTTGAGTCTTCTCTCTTCTCTTTTTTGTTAGCCATGCTAATGGTTTGTCAATTTTATTTATCTTTTCAAAAAACCAACTTTTTGATTCATTGATCTTTTGAATTGTTTTTTGGTTTTCAATTTCATTCAGTTCTGCTCTGATCTTAATGATTTCTTTCCGTCTGCTAACTTTAGGTTTGGATTGTTCTTGTTTTTCTAGTTCTTTAAGGTGAAGTGTTAGGTTGTTCACTTGCCATCTTTCTATTCTTCTGAAGTGAGCATTTAATGCAATAAATTTTCCCCTCAATACTGCTTTTGCAGTATCCCACAGGTTTTGGTATGATGTATCATTGTTTTCATTAGTTTCAATAAACTTTTTGATTTCCTGCTTGATTTCTTCTTGGACCCATATGTCATTAAGTAGAATGCTGTTTAATTTCCATGTGTTTGTATAGTTTCCAGAGTTTTGTTTGTTATTAATTTCTAGTTTTAATCCATTGTGGTCTGAGAAGATACATGGGATAATTCCAATTTTTTTGAATTTGTCGAGACTTGATTTGTGACCTAACATGTGATCTCTCCTGGAGAATGATCCATGTCCTGATGAGAAGAATGAATATTCTGAGGTTGTTGGGTGGAATGTTCTGTAGATATCTGCCAATTCCAATTGGTCTAGAGTCTTGTTTAGATCTTGTGTTTCTCTACTGATTCTTTGCCTAGATGATCTGTCTAATATTGACAGTGGAGTGTTCAGGTCCCCTGCTATTATGGTATTAGTGTCTATTTCCTTCTTTAGGTCTAATAGAGTTTGTTTTATAAATCTGGCTGCTCCAACATTGGGTGCATACATATTTATGATTGTTATGTCTTCATGATGGATCAGTCCTTTTATCATTAAGTAGTGTCCCTCATTGTCTCTTTTTATGGTTTTTAGTTTAAAGTCTATTTTGTCAGATATAAGAATAGCCACTCCAGCTCATTTTTCTTTTCTGTTTGCATGGTAAATCTTTTTCCATCCTTTCACTCTTAGTCTGTGTGAATCTTTATGGGTGAGGTGGGTCTCTTGTAGGCAGCATATAGTTGGGTCCTGCTTTTTGATCCAGTCAGCCAGTCTGTGTCTTTTAATTGGAGAATTTAAGCCTTTAACATTAAGAGTTGTTATTGAAAGGTGTTGATTTATTCCTAGCATTTTATTGGTTGTTTGGTTGTCTTAGGTGTCTTTTGTTCCTTGCTTTCTGATTTACTGTTTGGTTTCTTTGTTTGTTGGTTCCTTGGGTTGTAGATAGTGTTTTTGTTAGCTTGTTTTCTCTTCATGAATGCCATTTTTATTGTACTAGTGGGTTTAGATTTTTCTTAGGTCTTTATGGCAGTGGTAGTTATTTTTCAGGAACCAAACCCAGTACTCCCTTGAGGATTTCTTGTAAGGGTGGTCGTGTGGTAGTGAACTCCCGCAGTTTCTGTTTGTCTGAGAAATATACTATTTGCCCCTCATTTCGGAAGGATAGCCTTGCAGGGTAGAGTATTCTTGGCTGGCAATCTTTGTCTTTTAGTATTTTGAAAATATCATCCCATTCCTTTCTAGCTTTTAGGGTTTGTGATGAAAAGTCTGATGTTAACCTGATTGGGGCTCCCTTATAGGTGATTTGACGCTTCTCTCTTGCAGCTTTTAAGATTCTCTCTTTGTCTCTGAGTTTTGCCAATTTGACTATGACATGTCTTGGAGAAGGCCTTTTTGGGTTGAATACGTTTGGAGATCGTTGAGCTTCCTGGATCTGAAGATCTGTGATTTTTCCTATACCTGGGAAGTTTTCTGCCACTATTTTGTTGAATATGTTTCCAATGCAATCTCCGTTTTCCTCCCCTTCTGGAATACCCATGACTCGGATATTTGAGCGCTTGAGGTTGTCTGATATCTCTCTCAGATTTTCTTCCATGTCCTTGATTCTTTTTTCTTTCTTTTTGTCTGCTTGTGTTATTTCAAACAGCCCATCTTCAAGTTCAGAGGTTCTCTCTTCAACTTCGACAAGCCTGCTGGTTATACTCTCCGTTGTGTTTTTTATTTCGCTGAATAACTTCTTCAGTTCAGCAAGTTCTGCTACATTTTTTTTCAGGACATTGATTTCCTTGTATATTTCCTCTTTCAGATCCTGTATACTTTTCCTCATTTCATCATGATGTCTAGCTGAGTTTTCTTGTATCTCATTCAGTTTCCTTAGAATTATCCCTCGAAATTCCTTGTCAGTTATTTCAAGGGCTTCTTGTTCTATAGGATCTAGAGTATGAGATTTATTAACTTTTGGTGGTGTACTTTCTTGATTTTTTATATTTCTGGTGTCTTTTTTTTGGTGTTTATTCATTGTTGCAGGGGGTTTCACAGTCCACCGGTTTGAGACTAATGACTAACTAGGATGTTGCTGTGGTTGCCAATTTGGTATGGCTCCCACCGTGACTGCTCAGTTGGCCTCTAGTGTCTTGTGTGTGTGGTTGCCTCGGGTCTTGGGCTTCTCCGGGGAGCCACCTTTCTGGTCAGCTTGGACTCTGCTGGGCTGGTGGATCACGTACCACAGGGTGTGTGATCTCTGTTGAGCTTTCACTTCCTGTGCAGGACTTCTCCCCGTTCAGTGTGCTTTGGCCCAGGCTGTTAGATCGTGCAGTGGCGACCCCACCGGGTGTGTGGTTTCTGTCGAGTCTCCGCCTCCCTGGCCGCACGTCTCCCCCCCCTTGCACACTGTGCTGGGCTGGGGTGTGTCTTCTGCACCCCTCGTCTATCAGCTGGGCCTTCAAGACCCTGCTCGGCACCGCCTCGCCCAGGAAGTCTACCAGGTTTCTGCTAGGCACAGACGACCGGTCTCTCTGGGTGCCTTTGTAGCACTGTGTAGATCTTTCTCGGGTCTTGTTCACCTTTGTATCCCCCCGGTATAAACCGAGTCTAGTGCCCGCCTGCAGCCTGCTCTCCGGCAGGTTCAAGCGGACCTGGGAACTCTCCTACCACACTATTCCCAACCAGAAATTCGTTAGGCTTTTTTCCAAACTGGTGGTTGCAGAGATGGTATCTGCCTCCCAGTAACAGGAAGTTTACCGGGGCGGAGTCCAGGGTGTGGTGGAGTGACAGTCGGCCCGCCCGTACTTCCTTGCCCTCCCAACACTGGTCGGGACGCCCCACACCCCCAGCCCGGCCAGAGAACCGCGGAGGGAGTGGGAGAGGAGGTCGGCCTGCAGGCTCCGGAAAGCCCCACACCAGGCCAAGCAAATGGGCTCAGTGATGGCCGAGCAGGGCGGAGCTGCCCGCACCTGGGAAAATGGAGGCAGCACCGGGCGGTGAGTGGCCTGGTGGTGCAGGCGGGAGCCGCGTGGGCATCCACCCCCCCCACCCCCAACAGAGCTGTGCCAGGGATCACTCACAGTGCTGTGCCAGGTCGGGCGCTCGCTCTGTCTCTGGTTTGTCTCCTTCCGTGTTCTCGGGGCTGCCGCCTCGGGCTGTTCAGTCGCGGCGCTGCTCGGGCTCTCCCAGGAATCTTCTTTAATGCCCGCCTGAAACCTCGAATCCTGAATAGGGCAGCTGGCCGCCTTCAGTGCGGCCCCAGCCTCCGGGATCCTGGCTGCATCCACAGCAGCCCTGGCACTGTGTTCCCTGTTTCAAGACTCGCTTTTGCAGCTAAGAATCAGTTCTTTTCCTGCTCCACACTTCAAAGCTGTTGCCTGTAAATGAGGCAGCCTCTCCTGCCGGGGGCAAAGTGGCGTTGAGCCCCCACGACCGGCCAGCAGCAGCAGTCCTCCCTTAAGAGATGGCGAGAGGAAGGTCCACAAGTTTCCCGGCTGCCTGAGGCCCAGTGGCCACCTTTTCCACCTCAGCTACTCCGTGCCAGCCGCCGCAGCCGCCGCCATCTTGCGCTCTTTTTTCTGACTTAAATTTTAAAGAAACCAGAAAGTGGTTGGGCATGAAGAATAGTGACCCTCCTGACCACGCAGAAATACCAGAAATTAGGGCCGAGCCCGTGGCGCACTTGGTAGAGTGCTGCGCTGGCAGCGCGGTGACGCTCCCGCCGCGGGTTCGGATCCTATATAGGATTTGCCGGTCACGAAAAAACGACCAAAAAAATAAATAAATAAATAAGGAAGCTAAATAAAAAAAAAAAAAAAAAAGAAATACCAGAAATTAGAGAGGCATCCTTACTTATCCAGTGTAGAAATAAGAACCATTTTTTAAGCAAAATATTTTTTAAAGAATAATTTGTTTTGGGGTGTGTGTATGGCAGTTACATCTTTTCACAATGTGAAGGGATACAAGGTAAAGGACAACCAACAAGGTTTTCTACAGACCCTGAGAACTCCTTTTGTGCCTCAGTTTTCTATTTATGTTATATGTAAAAGGAATCCTACTCTTATCTAGACAGAAGTATATTATTGAGACACAACCTGAATCAAATTTTATGCCTTTGTCTCTCCAGTGCAGAATAAATTCTTCCCATTTTTTCCTCAGAAAAGTGAACTAAGACATCCCACAAGTCTTCCAGAAAGAACTTACCTGCCTCACCTGCTTGAACTACCTTATAAACCCAGTCAACATAGGCTGTGGGCACAGCTTTTGTAGACCCTGTCTGTCTCTGCCTTTCCTGGGAGGAAGCTTAAATTTCTGCTCATTGCCCAATGAGCAGGGAATCATCACACAAGATAGCCTTTAAAATCCATATTCTTCTTAAGAATCTGGTAGCCACTGCCAGAAAAGCCAGTCTCTGGTAATTCCTGAGCTCTGAGGAACACATGTGTGGGACCCACAAGGAGACAAGATCTTCTGTGAAGGGGACAAGAACCTGCTCTGTGTGCTGTGCTCTCACTCTCAGGGGCACGAGGCTCACAGACACCGTTCCGTTGAAGGGGCTGCTGAGGAACACCGGGTAAGTGGTGCCTCTGAGGGTACTATGGAAGCTGGAGGATAGTAGACGTAAGTGATTATAAGGAAGAAGATGATCAAGATGATGATTAATCTGTTCTTTACTGAGTGTCACAAATTGTTGTACGTAGCAATGATGAAGTTGTGAAGAAAATTCACATGTAGATCTGCCTATTTGGAACTTCCATTCCCCTGGAAGAATGATTAAGCTAGTGGTCATTATCATAATTTGATTATATGTTATAATTCTCAAGGCACTGTAAAGCACTCATTATCAGAAAGAGCTCCTGGCCACCAAAACTGAAGTTCAAAAGGCTTGTACATTGGATACATATTTACTAACACTGGAACTTAGCAGGATAAAATACGTTGGAATTAGCAGGGGGAAGTATCTGTATATGAAAATTCTGATGCAAGACACCACACTATCTGAAAATCAGCCATATTTATTTGTCAGTCTCCCTGAACAAATGGTTACATTATATTTTGTGGCTCTACAGCCTGAAATATCTTGAAAGTTATAGTTATTCAGGGTCAACAAGGAAACATTATGATCCTTCCACTTTCTGTAAAGTATTTGTATCTAGCAACATCCCTTGATTCTCTCTACCATTGAGTCTAAATCCTAAATTTATGTTTCTCTTAGGTTCATATTAATACCGTATGTCTTTTCACAGCAGAAGCTCTTAAAGCCAATGAGATTTTTTATGGGAAAAGATACAAGAAAACCAGAGAAATCTAAATGAGAGCTGTACGATCAGTGTATTGTAAGTATCACACTGAATTTCCCTCAAAATCAGCCTGAAACAGACATGCTGGAGACTTATCCATGCATCACTTGAGCTGAAACCATCATGGCTCGAATTTTAGGAAGACCTAATAGCTTAGAGTACAAGGCAACATTGCTGTTAAGTGAAAATGGTCACTGTATGGAGTAGGGAGGTTTGATACTAAAGACTTATTTACTGACATAGAGATCAGAATATCACAGAAGAGTGCTTATGAATCAACCATAAGTTACAATGGTTCATCTGTAGTCTTTCAGAGCAATGAAAGGCTTTTCTCCAGGTGTTTCCAAAACTCATTAGATGAAAGTAGTTTGAAGGAAGAATGGGTTTGGCTCTTCATATACTTAAATAATAGAAATAAATGTAGGAAAGACGGGAATTAACATATGGTTTCTGGAGGACATGAATTTGCGTGTATAGAATATTGGTAGAAGACATGAGTCAGAGAGAAATAGGTAAGGGTTAAGTGGAGGAGAGGAAAGTCAGCCTAGGTATATTAGCTAGGAAACCCATCTTCCTGCAGAGCTATGTGTATGTACAGACAGAAATGACCAGGGCTGAGTTTAGGAAGCTACATCCTATTCTCCAAGAGGAAGAAAAACAACTTTTAAAGAGACTTATAAAGGAAGGCAAAAGGATTTTACAGCAACTCAAGAAAAGCAAAGCTAAAACAGTTGAAAGAAGAAACACCTAAGGGAAATTTATAAAGAGCTGATGAAAAATTGCTATCAACCAGATGTGGAGCTGCTCCAGGTAAGAACTGGGGACATACCTGATATTTTATCTTGTGGAGGGGAACAGCCTGTATGTAGGTTTTTATAGTCATATTTAGTTACGTAGCCCCTATGATAATATGGAAAATACATAAAAGCTTGTATAATGATAAACGCGATTCAACCCTGTCATATATTACTTATATAATGAGGAAGAGGAAACTCCAAAACAGGGCTCTTTGATCATAGAAACATTATTACACACAATGTTGGTTGTGTAGTGAGTCATACTAATGAATATTAAATTAAGGTATTCCAGTTTCAAGTGCAGTTAATTATGGTGACAGACCTATTAATTTTATATTTTAAAGTATTTTCCTTAAATGTTTCTCAGTAATTTGATTTGTAATTTGCACTGTAATTGATATAATCAGAAAATATACCTGACTAAACATAAAATAACTAAATGCAGAACACAGTTTATGAACAACAACAACAAAGCAAGTTGTCAGTTCAGGGAATATATAGAACTCTGTAGTAGACCTAAACCCGGAGGCTTAACTTAGCAGAAAGAGGAAGACAAGGGCTCAGATAGGGAACCAGATGTGAAAGGCAGAAAATTCTTAGTGGGGAATAACTTTTCAGAAGATATATTTAGATTTTCTTCTTAAATATAAATTTCCGTGCTTAACTGAAATATCATAATATCCCTAATAAATTGTTTATTTAGGTCTAAGATGTAATTTATTTATTTATTTATTTTGCCTGAGAAGTAGCAGTGGGGGTGAGTTATATAGTTATGGAGTTGGCACAAAGCATAAGTCCCAGATTTTCAGGTGTCATGAAAAGTAACTCTCCAGAAGTAAGCTTTATAATCTCTTAACTTTTAGGAAGCTTTTTCCATTGTGGTTAAGTATTTGTTTCTTCTGCAGTTTTATTGGTAGCTCTTGAATCTCATATTTTTCTAGCCAAAACTATCCCTCTAATCTTTGTCTGATTTTTTTCCCAGTAAGACTCTATGTAGATCCCCTCATCTCACAGGAATTTAAAAACTGATTTTGACTAGCATATTCTATTTTTTCCACAATGGAGATTGTTTTCAATAATAAAGTAACCAATCACAACATCAGGCTATTTAACAATGTGAGAAATTTGAGTTGTAGACAAGACTGTCAAGATGCATCTTTGAATTCTGTCAGGTATAACTATTTTACTGCACGGGAGCCCAGAGTTTCACCTCTGGAAAACATTAATGGGAGCTGAATGTGAGTGATTCTTGGGACTGGGCTCTAGGAGTCTGTAAGAATTCCAGGATAAGGAAGAATGGCCCAGTGACTGAATCCGATGACATATTTCTTCTGTTATGTGTGAGGGAGGATAATCATTGTGGCCTCCTGATCACTTTCTCAATGCTTTCTCAGTACACTACCTCTGGGCAGGGTTGGTTTGTTCCTTGATTTTGAAAGTGGAAGTGTGAGTTTTGTGAATTTTGCCAAGAGTTCCCTGATGTGGAGGTACCCCACTGGCTCCTTCAAGTTCCCTGTGAGGCTTTCTTTCATACTGGCCACACATGATCAGGGATAAGTCAGGAACCTGATGTGTGCTTGAGAACTCCATATCTGAGGGAGTCTTTCTCAGTTGAAGCAAATCAATAATACTTGACTGTCTTTTAACTTTTTTCTACTTTAATGTAACCTCATTTTATTGTTGTTAAATATAAAGATAGTGTGAAATATAGAATTTTGTCTATTTCCTTTAAATTAAGATAATGTCTTGTGTAGATTATATATGCTGTGCTTGTTCACCTGCTGTGTGAGCTTGCTGGAGTTCAGAAAATACTTCTGTGTGTGATTCCAGTTTAATGGTCTAATGCAGAAATATAGTTTGCACATCATGGACCGACCTGGTTTTCTACAATGCCTATGTCAGTCTGAGATTTTCTCCTCCTTGTTGATCTAGTAAATCTTACATATTTATTTACCCTTAGAGAGAAAAAAAAATCAGTTTTATAGTCATATCTCCACTGAACCTCTGAATAGGCCTTTCCTTATATAAACTCAGAATAGCTGATTCTTATTTTTTTTAAATAACAGTATAAATTACAATAGATAAAAGAAGTGTCTTAGATTCAGGCTATATTCCCAGCAGGTAACACAATGTCTAGGGCACTTATGTAATGGCACTTAAATTATGTAATGGGCACTTAAATTATGTAATGGGCACTTAAAAATTTGGTGAGTGAATAAATAAACAAGTGAGATAATTACCTCATTTTCAGTAATGTTGGTTTACAGGGTATATTCCATAATATTTGCTGAACTGCATAATTGTATTTCTGAAAGAAAGTTATTTTTGAAACACTATGGTTCCAAAAGTTTCCAACTAGTAATAGGGAATAGCAATAAAATGAAATGCTATTAAACATTAAGAAGACTTCTAATGTAAGTAAACCAATTTCACAAGAAATGCTAAGGACAGTATGGAATAAATAGATGAGTAAAGCTAGTAGTCCTCAAAGTTGTGTTCCAACGCCACAACATCAGTATCACCTGGAACTTGTTAAAAGTGCAAATCTCTGGGTCACACACAAGTCCTGATGAATCAAGGATTATGTGCATGGGGCCTGCAATCTGTGGTTTAACAAATCTTTCAACCGAGTCTGATCAATACTAAAATTTGAGAAGCGCTGAATTAAGGTGATTTACAAATGCAAGGGCTCATTACATTTCCTACACATGAGAACCAAAGTATCACTAGACACTATTTGGTTTAATAGACTTGATTAAGTATTTCTTAATGAAAAAAGTAAATGGGAGAGATTAAGATTTTAAACAGAATGTTGGGGATTCAGAAAATAAATAAAAAATTTTGGATAACAGATTATTTTCATAGAACATACCCACAAAATAAGCAAACAAACAAACAAACAAAAACTACTGCATTTCAGTTGATTAGAATGCGGTGCTATAACACCAAAGTCAAGGGTTCAGATGTCCCTGTCAGCCAGCCGCCAAAAAATAAATAAATAAACTACTGCATAATCATTTAAAAAAAAAAAGAACATACCCATGGTCTTTAATTTTTGAGTCATTCACTTATTACCACTGAAGAAAAACCTTCAGTTTCAAAAATACAGGAAACAGGCAATAGCCTAAATGTAATGCAGATGTATGTCAAAAATTAATGTGTTTAACTTACCTTCTTGAATATTAATCAGAAAAGACATTGCAATAAGATATGCAGCTTTGTTATTTTCAGATGGTTTAAATCTCTGGGAGTAGCACTGTATGATGAGAAGATTCCAAGGGGCTTCTATATGCATATAAATATTAGATATGTATGTCAGCAATATTAAGCTGGTGTTCCTTTATGGGTTTAAATATTAAATATGTATTCTGAGATATTGGTGGCAGATGTTATGAACTCAGGATATCGTAAAAATTAAGCCATGGTGTAAGGGCCATTGGAGTGTGCTAACGGTGCAAAGAAAGAGAAAAAAGAGACTCCAGAAACCAAAAAGCAAGACTCAGACTCACCTGATGCATGGATGTTGATTATCACTAAGCAGGCAGGCATTGAAAGGAATGTCAAAAGGACAGAATTCCCATTAAGTATGCCTTGATATTTACCTGATATCATCCAGAGTAATCAATTTCAGATGCATTGAGAGCTCAGTGTAAAATGTAAATTTATTATTTTTTAAAATGTAAATATTAGAATATTCTTTTGGACCTCTGTTAGAAAGTGATTTCTTAATAAAAAAACAAAAAGCACAAATTAAAGAAAATAATGGTATATTTGACTAGGAAAAAAAATAAAGATTTTATTATCAAAAGATAGCATAAAGGAAGATAAATGCTAGGATTAATACTGTAGTACATAAAACTAACAAAGTACAGGTGTCCAGAATATATGAAGATTGTCTGCAAATTATAAGATAAATATATGCAGTCTTCTCTCTCAACTACAGAAGGCCAGAGCAATTAATTCATGGGAAAAAAAGTCTAAAATCATGTAAAAGATGATCAAATTCACTAGTGATCAGGAAAAAAAAAATGATGAAATAAAAAGTCACTACCTTCAGATGAAGATTTAAAACATGTCAGCTTTGGTGGTGACATGGAGGAAGTCAAAATATCCCATGATGTGGGGTGAAAATCAGTATAACTCTCTCGGAAACCAATCTCCAGTAAAGCTCAAGTTGTACACAATTGGACTCCTGAATGAACAGTTTAGGGAGAACTGCTGTGGATGTCAACTTTAAATTGGTCATAACAACAAAATACACAATCGCACAGTCACCAAAGAAATAAAAACAACAATAACCACAAAAACCTGGGATCCATGGAAAATCCATCGATCGTGAATGGATAAATAAAGCACACTGTCATTAAGAAGTACAAGGTGTAGTAACCCTGAAACAATAAAACTTCTTAAAGAAAATACGGGAGAAACACTTCAGGAAGTAGGACTGGACACAGACTTCATGAATACGACCCCAAAAACACAGGCAACCAAAGGAAAAATAAACAAGTGGGATTATATCAAACTAAAAAGCTTCTGCACAGCAAAAGAAACAATTAACAGTGTCAAGAGACAACCAACAGAGTGGGAGAAAATATTTACAAAATATACATCTGACAAAGGATTAATATCCAGAATATACAAGGAACTCAAAGAACTTTACAACAAAAAAACAAGTAACCCAATTAAAAAATGGGCAAAGGAGCTAAATAGGCATTTCTCAAAGGAAGAGATACAAATGGCCAACAAACACATGAAAAAAATGCTCAATATCACTCAGCATTCAGGAAATGCAAATCAAAACTACACTGAGATACCATCTCACCCCAGTTAGGATGGCTAAAATCCAAAAGACCCTGAACGATAAATGCTGGCAAGGTTGCGGAGAAAAAGGAACTCTCATACACTGTTGGTGGGACTGCAAAATGGTGCAGCCTCTATGGAAAATAGTACAGAGGTTCCTCAAACAATTGCAGATAGATCGAACATATGACCCAGCTATCCCACGGCTGGAAATATACCCAGAGGAATGGAAATCATCAAGTTGAAGGGATACCTGTAGTCCAGTGTTTATTGCAGCTCTATATACAATAGCCAAGAGCTGGAACCAGCCCAAATGTCCATCATGGGATGAGTGGGTACAGAAAATGTGATTTATCTACACAATGGAATACTACTCTGCTATAAAAAAGAATGAAATACTGGCATTTGCAACGACATGGATGGACCTAGAGAGAATTATATTAAGTGAAACGAGTCAGGCACAGAAAGAGAAATATCACATGTTCTCACTTATTTGTGGGAACTAAAAATAAACAAATAAATACACAAAAAAACCGGGGTGGGGGGGGGAGACACAACACTTACAATTCCTTGAAGTTGATAGGACAAGCGAACAGAAAGGACATTGTTGGGAGGGAGGGGGGGAGAAAAAGGAGGGGGGGAGGTTTCGGTAATGGGCCACAATAATCAACCACATTGTATATGGACAAAATAAAATTAAATTAAAAAAAAAAAAGTATATGGTGTAGTAAAAACTAATAAATTACAGCCACATGCCACAAATTGGATAAATCTGAGAAAACAACGCTTGAGGTAAGGAAAGAAAATCACGGGAGAATATACAAAGTACAATATTTCTATAAATTTCAAAACATACAAAACTGAAAAACTGTACAATAAATTATTGGGGGTTAATCGATAAAGGTAAGAAAATGTGTGACACAAAGGAAACTGGCAGACCGTTGCTGCTCTGAGCAGGACAGTGGAAACAGGAAAGGACACACACTGGACCTGAGAGTTAAGGGCACAGCAGTCAAAACCACACAGTCTACACAATTACTGAAAATCAACGTTGTATCCCACATGTATATATAATAAAAAATTTAAAAATAAAGGGTAAAAATAAATAAATGAAATGAAATGAAGTGAAAAAAAAGAGGGGAGCGGTGAGAACAGGTGCTTCACAGCTCTATTCTTCCTCACCAAAAATTCAAGAAAATGCCATGAGGAGACTGGAAGAAGTGGCTTCCACCTCCCCATTTACAATTACCTATTTTTTAAAAATTTTCTCCTGGGCTGGCCCCATGGCTCACTTGGGAGAGTGCGGCGCTGGGAGCGCCGAGGCCGCGGGTTCGGATCCTATATGGGGATGGCCGGTGCGCTCACTGGCTGAGTATGGTGCGGACCACACTGTTCCAAGGGTTGCAATCCCCTTACTGGTCAGAAAAAAAAAAAAAAAATTTCTCCTGTACTGGCTTCAGCAGCTGTGACTACAGTATTTTCTCCAGGACACACACCTGACCATGGATCAGAACTTTCCTTAGCCCCAGCCACCCACTGTAGCCTAGCATTGTGTTGGGCTCTGGGACAAAGGTTTCTCTGCCCATCAAAAGGGTAAGGAATGCCTGGCAGTGACATCAGAGAGGTAAGTTGGCTGGCACCAGGACAGTTTGAAGGCTGTAGGTTTTATTTGCCTTCAAAGGGACAGTGTCTGGGGGTGTCAGGCTTCAAGCACTTTTGGTGCAGCAGGGAGAAAGCACAGTGATTGCAAGGTCCTTCTGGCATGTGCAGCACTCAGAAATCACCAGGGATGGGCATTGCTCAAAGGAATTGGGAAACCTTTTGTCCAATGCCACTGGACAGTACCTGGCAGTCTTGGTTGGAGGATCCTAAAGCACCTTCAGCAGGGAGAGAAACCCAGTGCCAGGGGTCATCAGCCCCTGATGGAAACAGTGTGATCCTGAGAGTTCCCAGGCATCATGATGGACCATAGCAATTGTAATCCTGGAACTCCCTCCTTTTCTGCCTTGGTTCTGCACTTACTGATGACCACAAGGGCTTCTCTCTCACCTGGTTTTTCCTGTCATGGGGGTGTGATGGAGTTAGGGGGCACTCATCTTACATCTACCCTTTAGTGGGGCCCACTCCTTACAGAACTACAAGGGCCTACAGCCTAGTTTCCAGAACTCTGATAGGAGCCCCAACCCTATCACCACCAAAGCCTGGTTTACATAATTTATTCAGCCAAAAAAGAAAAAATCTAGTAAAGTCCAATGTTGGTAAATTTAGCAGCTGAAATGAAATGGATCAATTCACTGAAAGATACACACTACCAAAGCTCACTGAAGATAAAAGTAGGTAAAATGAATAGGTGATCTATGTTAAGGAAATTGAGTCCACAGTTTAACAGACTCCCCAACGACATGTCTTGAACAAAGACTAACAGGGATAGGATTTGCTCTCTCATCTTGAACATGTAAAAACACTAGAAATATAAAACAGTAATGTTCAGACACTGGACAATAGGCGTCACAGGAGACTAAACACTGAGAGAGAAAAAACAAGTAATGGAAGCCCAGGGATAGCTTCAGTGTACTGCCTGGAGATTTACAGACTTTAGCAAAGAGAGGAGGAAATCAGGTAGGGCCCATAGGTCTTCCTGAGATGAGGAGACAGCATTGGAAGTTTGGGAAGGTCAAGGTGGCTGGAGATCTCAAGACTGAGTACTGGTTGCGGGTAGAGTTGCAGAGAGAGATTTCCACAGCTGGAGTCTGCAGATGAAGTGCAGATCAGTCAATGAATGTGAGAATACCCAAGATCAAGGAAAGAATCACCTCAGAGGAACAGAGAGAATGATACCTGCAGACCACACAGGGCTAGGAATAATTGATGTTCCCTTCATCCAGAGTGAAAAATCCTCATACTGCAGGAGACATCTGGTAGAGTACTATAAGGGTATTGCCTTAATGGTGGGGAAAATTCAACAAGATTGAAGTCTTCTTTGGTCCCTCTTTATGCAGCTTAAAAGCAAGCCTTGAAAGTCAGGGATTGCTCAGACTTAATCCCCACATCCCAAACTGAGGTGCAGTCAGTGGGACTGTGGCTGCTCTCAGATAAAAGAAACAAGAGAAAAAAAAAAATTCTCACTCATACACTTTGCAAAACAGGGGCATCATTCCTGGTACCTCTGGCCACAAAGGATGCTTCCTAGGGGCAAATTTGCCCAGGCCACTCCTGCCACTTCATTTGTGCCCAGGCCACTCCTGCCATTTTACTCTTGCCATACAGTGCAGCTTCTTGTCTGGGGTTGGTCTTGGGGAAGAGCTGGGGAGGGGAGTGGGAAAAGGGAGGGGTGAGAGGAAAAAAAGAAAAAAAAAAAAAAGGGATTTGCTACTACACTTTTCCATTTGCAGGGTCTTTTCCCGGTCTGTTGGCTAAAGAGTGGGAATTTCATTTGGAGATTTTGCTCTGCACTCCTGCTGTACAGTTCAGAAAACTGGGCCTTCATTCAATCTTGTCAATGCCGAGAGAGAAGAGAAAAAAATTGCACAAATCTAATTTCCATTATGGGTAGCTATTTGCCTTAACTTTCTTCTTCACTTCACCTTCTTTTGATAACTTTTCAGAGTACTCATATAGTTATTTTTGGTGGTCTATTCAGATTTTTAATAGTAATGAGTAGGATAGACTGGAGGACTTATTTCATTCTGGTCAATGCCAGAAGTCAGTACAAAAATTTTAAGTATGCAACAATCTTTGGAACACTCCATAAAATGAGGGGGAAATGCAGACTGCTTTAAATAATTCCTAAGCTGCTACAGGCATACCTTGTTTTATTGCACTTTGCTTTACTGTACTTCACAGAGTGATTTTTACAAGTTTAAGGTTTGTGGTGACCCTGCATCAAGCAAGTCTATTGGTGTCATTTTTCTAATAGCATGTGCTTACTTAGTGTCTCTGTGTCACATTTTGGTAATTCTTGCAATATTTCAAACTTTTTCATTATTACCTATTATGGTGATCTGTGATCTTTGATGTTACTATTTTAATTGTTCTGAGGTGTCACAAACCATGCCCAGATAAGACAGTGAACTTAAGTGATAAATACTGTGTGTGTTCTAACTGCTCCACTGATTGACCATTCCTCCATCTCTCTTCCTCTCTTTGGGCCTCCCCTAAACACAACAATATTGAAATTAGGCCAATTAGTAACCACAATGGCCTCTAAGTGTTCAAGTGAAAGGGAGAGTCTCACATTTATCACTTTAAATCAAAAGCTGGAAATAGTTAAGCTTAGTGAAGAAGACATGTCAAAAGCTGAGATAGGCCATGTGTTAGGCTCCTGCGCCAAATAGGGAGCCAACTTGTGAATGCAAAGGTTCTAGAAGAAAACTAAAAGTGATACTCCACTGAACACATGAATAAAAAAAAAAAAAAAGCTAATCAGCCTTACTGCTGATATACAGAAAGTCTTAGTAGTCTGTACAGATCAAATCAGCCACAACATTCCCTTGAGCCAAAGCTAGTCCAGAGCAAATGCCCTAAATTTTATGAAGGCTGCAGAAGAAAAGTTGGAAGCTAGCAGAGGTTAGTTTAAGGAAAAAAGCCATCTCTAGTAACATAAAACTACAAGGTGAAGCAGCACGTTGCTAATGTAAAAACTGCAGCAAGTTATCCAGAAGACCTAGCTAGGATCGTTGATGAAGGTGGCTAAACTGAACAACAGATTTTCAATGTAAATAAAACAGCATCGTCTTGGAAGATGTCATCAAGGACTTTAACAGCTAGAGAGGAGAAGTCAATGCCTGGCTTCAAAGGACAGGCTGACTCTCTTGCTAGGTGCAAATGCAACTAGTGACTAAGTTAAAACCAATGTTCATTTACTATTCCGAAAATCCTAGGATCCCTAAAAATTAAGCTAAATCTATTCTGCCTGTGCGTTATAAATGAAAGAACAAAGCCCGGATTACAGCACTTCTGTTTTCAGAATGGTTTACTGAATGTTTTAAGCCCACTGTTGTGACGTACTGCTCAGAAAAAAAAAGATTCCTTTCAAAATACTACTGCTCATTGGCAATGCACCTTGTCACACAAGAGCTCTGATGGAGATGCACAAGATTTTTTTCATGCTTGCTAACACAAGAAATATATTTTGTGAGGCTCTAACTGCCATAGATAGTCACCTGATGGATCTGGGCAAAGTAAATTGAAAACCTTTTGGAAAGGATTCAACATTGCAGTCGCTATTAAGAACATTCCTGATTGATGGGAGGATGTCAAAAGGTCAACATTAACAGGAATTTAGAAGAAGTTGATTTCAACTTTCATGGATAACTTCAAGGTTTTCAGACTTCAGTGGAGGGAAGTAACTACAAATGTGGTGGACATAGCAAGAGAGGTACAAGTGGAGCCTGAAGATGTGACTGAATTACTGCAATCTCATCATAAAACTAATAAATGAGGAGTTGCTTCTTATGGAAGTGCAAAGAAAGTTTCTTGAGATGGAATTTACTCTTAATGAAAATGATATAAATACTGTTAAAATAACACAGGATTTAGAATATTACAGAAACCGAGGTAACAAAACAGCTGCAGGATTTGAGAGAAATGACTTTAATTTTGAAAGAAGTTCTACTGTGGGTAAAATGCTATCAGACAGCATCACATGCCACAGAGAAATCTTTTGTAAAAGGAAAAGCCAATTGATGTGGCAAACATCACTGCTGTCTTATTTTAAGAAATTGCCACAGACACCCCAACCTTCAGTAACCACCACTGTCATCAGTCAGCAGCCATCAACATCAAGGCAAGACCCTCCACCAACAAGAAGAAGACTCTCTGAAGATTCAGATAGCGTTTTTTAGCAATAAAACATTTTTAATTAAGTTATGCACACTTTTGAAACATAATGGTATTACACACCTAATAGAGTACAGTATAGTGTAAACATTTACGTGCACTGGAAAATCAAAAAATTCATGCAACTTGCTTTATTGTGCTATTCACTTTATTGGATTCATTTGGAAACAAACCGATACATGTCTGAGGTGTGCCTGTATCTGAAAATCTAGATCTAGCTTCTTTTCTGTTAAACCTTCACAGAAGTGAATTTAATCACCAGACTATTCCCTACTTAATATTCAGTTTGAGGTAAAGCAAAAAGGAAGGCAGAAGTATGGAAGGAGAAAGAGAAGGTGAAGGAAGATGGAAGGGATGTCGGAGGAGAGAGAGAGACAGACGGAGACAGAAAGAGAAAGGTGGAAGTATTTTAATGTCTGATTACTTTGTAAACTTTTTATATCTGGGTCTAGAACATTTGCAGAAATGAAATTTGACTACTGGCTGTTGGATAATTTTCTGAGTTTAAGAAGTCATGTTTATTGCTCATTCTGGGAAGTGTATTTTCCAGATATCTTGACTACATGTATTTTTTCTTAAAAATAGTGAAGTACATAGTGCTCAGATCTTATCATTTGAACCATTATAACTGATAAAATTTGAATATATCCCTGTAATACTTTGCTCATCACTGAGAAATCCATATAGCAACACTGAGGAACCAAATTGTATACATTCTTTTGTAAGTTATAAAGCATTTCTGAATCCATAAATCTGACAAACATAATTCACTTTTTCTTAAATATTTCTCAGCACTTTCTGTCCCACTCATTGTAGCTACAATCTTGGATCTTTGTGTTGAATTTATAGCTTTTGGTTTTAATAATTTTCTTACACATTTATTTATTTATTTATTCAAATATTTCTTGAATGTCTCTCATATCCTTAGCCTGGCATTTCATTCCTGGAATATGGCTGTGAGCATAACTGACATGGGCCTTCCCTTCTTGTATTTTGCAAAGCAGAAAAGAAAACCCAAATTCTGCTAAGAGTTTTACAAGGAAAGATATAAGCTGTTCTTGAGGTCATCTTACAGTGAGACCTTGTCAGGTTCAGAAAGCTAAGAACTGATGGAGGAATAGGATTTAGCCAGGTAAATAGAGGGAGAAGAGAATTCTAGGCTGACACTGGGTTTTCATGAAGGCTGTCTGGAAGGCAAATCATCTACCCTTTGCATTGACCTATTTAGCTGGGTTTTCACACACATGTACTCTTTTACCTCTAGCTTGTGGAATATACTAAAAAGCATATGTACTTCACAGGGCCTGGTTTTCCAAAGTCTTGCAGTTTCAAATATTGACCTTGCAAGGACAGGAAATTTTCCTCAGGCTATAAGTCTCCAGTGTAAGATAAAGAATTGTGGCACAGCAAGTTGCTGGCTCAAAGACAGACTAGTTACTGATTTTTATGTAAAGATACTGAGAAACTGCTAGAGGGAGAAGGAATGTTTGTTAAGATCAAAGCTTTTGTTGATAGCCTTACTGGAATGTCATCTGGCTTGTTTCACTGAAAGTTACCAGCCTATATTTTTAAACTATAACCCCACCTTTGTTCTCTTCCTGCAACTTCCTGGACTGGAAAATAAATGCAAGAAGAGAACCCCAATTTGGCATTAATTTCCCAAGGAAGGGATGGCTCTCACTTGAGGGATCTGTTGGGAGATTAACCACTTCGGGGCCTCTCACTGCTCAGAAGAGATAGGCTTTGAGTAATCTTTTGCATCTCCATTACCCAGGGGAAGTGGGGCGACAAACCATGGGGGGTGAAGCAACACAAAGCAACACTAGCTAACTCAGATAGTTAAAAGAGCACACATCCTTCACAATGTAATAAAAGATATTGCTTTTATTTAAATAAAATAGAAAAGACGAATGCACATACTTAACATGATCAACACTTTAAAAAATGGTAAAATTATTATATCTCCTGAAGGTAAAATGAAGTTAATGAAGTATAACTGATTTCCCCATTAAAGAAGTCACCAGGATAGGAAAATCCTTCACTATTAGAATTCCCATCACCTTGGTCAGGTGTGTGACCTGACCCTGATCATTTGGGTCCATAACAAATGAAAGGTCTGAGAGGGAAACAGAAGAAACATGAGAGAAAACTACAAATGAGGGAACTTTTGGCAACATTAATAAAGCTTACTGTACCACATTCATAATCCAGAAACACCCCTAAGAAGCCCTGAGGCCTTTGAATATAGTGAGGTAATAATGGGGAAGTAGAGAAGAGATTGAAATGGTCATCCACCTTGACACAAAGAAGTAGAAAGATGCCCTCAGAGTCTAGTCGCATGTCATTCCTCCTTGTCCAGGATTCTCTGCAAAGTCCTACAACCCAATTACAAGAGTTTCCCACATCTACCTCCCAGTAATGTTTGCCAGAGGTGAAGGTCTGAGCTCCCCATGAAGGAGCATACTCTGAACTTGCCGGGTTATGAGGCATGTTTGGATAGTCAGGGCTGCCTTGCAAACGTCTCAGGTCTTCAAAGAGAGGCACGTGATAACTGCCTATCTTGTGATCCAAGGTAATATATACTGCAGTAAAAACAAAACAATGAATTCAGAAAAACAGAATTTAAAAGTTCAGAGGGTGGTCTGGCAAATGTTTGACAAGCAAATCCCTGAAAGCAAACATACAAACAAACAAGCACAACTAGTTTGTTTGTTTGCAGGAAATGTTCCTATCTCACTATGGTGAACTTCAAGCTATCAACCATTTAATAATCATTCACAAAACTCCAAAACATTTAACAATTAGATTTCATGAGTCAGTATTATCTGGCTCCAGCATAGCACTTTATCACAAGTGGGATACAGAGTGTGTCACGGGTAATACTGAGACACTTTAGCAAGGGCTTCTTGTTCACTTGCAGAGTAAACAAATCTCTAATCATACAACCAGATAAAACAAACCTTGAAGAATACATAAAGCAGTAGAAGGTCAAGGTATGACTTTATTTTTACTAGCCCATTGATAATTTGGGAACTTGCTCATAAGATGCCAAGTAAATAGCAAAATGACTTTAATTTACTTAAGCCTTCCCATTAATGAACTGTCACAAAGTAAAATAAATGTGACAAAAATAAACATATTATTTGATTAGTCCTAGGTAGTGACCATTTTTGCCTAAGGTGTGAGAACTTCACAAACTTAAGCAAGCAAAGGTGAAATGAACTGAAAATCTGTATGTGCCATTTTTAGAAGTGGTTTCCCTCTCATCATTTCTGACTTTGGCACCATTAAATCAGAGTTCTCCTGATCCCTTCCCATGGCTGCTTCTCTTCTGTCGAATAGACACACCATTCATTTTCATCTGTCTTATGGAGCCCTAATCTGCTTTGTGGTTGTACCTTTTGTTTACGAACATATTTTAATGCTTTTGTCAATCTTGTTTTTCAAATACATTCTTTGAAAATTCAATCTTAGGTAAACATTTAAATAACATTAAGATGTTTCTAAGAAAAGAAACATCTCAATATAACCTTAGTTGAAATGATCTGAATAAATATGCAGTTTACATGCTACATTGAAAAATTAATATGTATCATAACATCCTTCCATGTCTTTTCCTAAGTGAGGTATATATATATAATTACTCACGGTAAGTAATCACATAACAAACAACCTGCCACATTTTTTTGTTTGTTTATTTTTACCAGGCTTCAGTTAGCTTTCTCTGACAGTAAAGTGGCAGTTGTACAGTTAGTTATAAAGGTTTGCATATTCACCTGCTTCCCTGTTCTCTTAAAAGACTAATAGAGGAAATTGACCCTAACATGAAATTTCAGCAAGACTTTGTGTATATATAAAAAAATTCAATGTCATTTTTAATGTACTTTGCCTTTTTCTAATTCTCACTGTAGGTTAAAAAAGAAATACAATAAAATCAAAAAAAGGAAAGAAAAATAAAAATTACATAATCTTTCATATCAAAATAATAATTAGTCAAATAGAATGCACAATTTCAATTTGTTGAACTGGCTTGTAAATTTAATGGTTTTTTTTGAAAACCATTTCAAGCCATGAATACATAAAAATGTATATGATATCTTTTCTACTCTTGTGTTCCATAATGATTGTGCAATTTAGGATTAATTAAATTGAACCACTCAAAAAATAAAAAATAAAAAAATAGAGAAATGATGAGAGGCCACTCTAGTGCATCTACTCATGTAATATATACTACAACTGCCACACCAGAACACTGCCTCTTACCTCTGAAGAAGTTAAGCCTTTCTGACATCCCTGTGATGGACCATGCACTGAACTGTGGGTTCACAGGCTGAGGCATGTACAGCTGCACTAACTCACTCCTGCAAAGAAGAAGACCCACTTACCACCAGGCCCACAGGTATCATTAGCAACCCGTCGACATGCTCCATCAGAATCCTCACAACTAGGTTTAAAGGATGTGAACTAACTCAATTTGAGAAATACTGCAATTATCACCGTATTTTACAAGCTGCTTCTCTGCTCTTAACACTCAATCTGAGTAGAATGTCATCTTAGTCATAATCGTATCAGTTTCCACTCTTCCAGTTTCCCTAGTGAGCCATGCAGCAATTTTCACTAAATCCCAAAAATTCAATAGATGCCAGATTTTTAGAACATGTCACCTACTGCATTTGAAGCCTCAGCTCTATTGCATGTTCCTTCATGGTGATTCTCCCGTTCTTCTAATCTCACCATTCTTCTACGTGCTGCCTCTGTGAGATTTTTGCCTTTTCCAATTAGGATTTGGAAGGAAAAAGTTGTCTTACTGCTACTTTTATATTAAGCCTTGCAAATGAAACTGCTCCCCATCCTTCACTTTTATCTGAGGTGAGTCAGTATAAAGCCTAGATGACTTTTAGAGAAGGAAGGAATAAATAAGACAGAAATAAGTTTCTCACTAAAATGTGTGGGTCTGTCTCAGCAGGAACAGCCTGATCACTGTTGTAATTACCATGATTTGGATAGAGGGGCAAACTTACCTTTTTATTATGTCTCCCAAATCCTATAGAGAGAGAGAGAGAGGGGAAGGCTTAGTTTAAAGCAGAAGATGGCTCTCCTGTCCACAGTAGTCTGAGGATATCACTCTGGACTGAAAAACTCAATATTTCTGCTTTCCTTCTTTAGGTAAAGTCATTTGTCATTTTCTTAATCCTTATAACAATGAAACTCAGTCTCACATCTGTATAGAGTTGATAAAATGTAAAGTCCGAAGTTGTTCTTAGGTTAAAAAAATGGAAGGGTAAAGAAGATGCTCTACTATGTGGTAGTCTCCAGCAAGATTGACAGAAGTCTCTCCAAAGTCCTTGTAAAGGTATGTGGGCCCCAAAACTAGAACTTGAAAACTGAAAGAGTACATAAATTATATAAATCCCACATTTTCACATATTGACAAGTCCAGGTCCAAAATTATGTATTCACAATCTGCTGCATTGCAGTTGATAAGAAACTGTAAATATAGCAGGAAAAGTTTAGAAAGGATTTTCTGGGATCTGCTACTGGAATCTTTCCACATATTTTTCCTTCTACAGTATAAGGCAAGAGTGAGACTGGGTCTACAGGTTACACTGGAGGAGTAAAACCTGCTATTACAAAGTCAGGAGAGGCAGAATCTGGACTGTAGAACCAGAAAAATAACAGAGATCAAATAGGATGCAGACTCCAGCAGATATAAATGACTCTTATGCAGGCTGGTGTTCAGTACCCTGACTTCTTTCCTCAGTCCTTACCTGGAGCAGGGCCACATCAGCTTTATGGCACATTTTCTTCAGCTCCTCATACATTTCTTTCAGGAGTATCCCCCTCTCAGCCATTCTTGCTTCACTTCTCTTGAGGTGCTGAAAAATTATCTTGCCTTCCTTTGCCAGGGTCTCTAAATGTTTTTGCTTTTCTTCATGGAGGTATTGATACACCTTAGGATATTCAGCCCTGATCATGACCATCCGCAGATTTACAAAACCCTGCAGTGACATTGGGTTAATTAGATCATGTGTCCAGATGGTTTCATTCTTTCCTTATCACCTGTTCTTTGTCTCCTGTTTTGTACTGTTTTATCAAATGTAGTGTTTTGTTTTTGTTTTTTCTTTTAAACATAACTGATTGTACATATCTATAGGGTACAGAGTTGAATATCCATACTGGTGTGCAATATGTGAGGCTCAAATCAGGATAATTAGTATATTTAACATTATACAATGTAATCATTTTTCATAGACCTTTGCAATAAACTAGCAGGAAAAGAAATCAAGAAAGCAAGCCTATTTACAAAAGCCATCATACCTAGGAATCAATTTAACCAAGGAGGTGAAAGATCTCCAAAAAGAACAACTACAAATTGTTGCTGAAAGAAATTAAAGAGGACACAAAAAGATGGAAAGACATTCCATGTCTTGGATTGGAAGAACTAACATTGTGAAAATGTCCATACTACCCAAATCAACCTACAGATTCAATGCAATCCCCATCAAAATACAGTGACATTCTGCACAGAAATAGAAAAAATAATTCTAACATTCATATGGAACAACAAAAGACCCTGAATAGCCAAAGCAATCCTGAGAAAAATAATAAAACCGGAGGCATAATGCTACCTGACTTCAAATTATATTACAAAGCTATAGTAACCAAAGAAACATGGTACTGGTGTAAAAGTAGACAACGGAACAAAACAGAGAACCCAGAAATCAACCCACATACTTACAGCCAACTGATCTTTGACAAAGGCATCCAGAACATATATTGGGGAAAAGACTGCCTCTTCAATAAACGGCGCTGGGAAAACTGGACATCCATATGTAGAAGAATGAAACCAGAACTGTACCTCTTGCCATATACCAAAATCAACTTGAAATGCATTAAAGATTTAAATATGAGACCTGAAACTATAAAAGTCCTAAATATAGTTTTATGCCTTTGCACTTCTGAAAAATCACAAATTTAGTTTCTTCCCTTCTTTTTCTCCCTCCTCTCCTTCCTTCCTCCATTTATTTCCCTGCATTGTTGTTTTCACCTACTTTCCCTCAAACCTCCACATTTTATATATATAGAAAGGAATTTATGATCAGCCTTTATGTTGTGTTATATATTATAATATCTTCATTACTAAATCTAAATAATAATTCTCATCAACAATCCTACTCAAATTAAATGTACACTTTCAGGAGAAAGCAACAATTTACTTCCTCAGGAAAACAGAAGACACCATACATGATCTTTCTAAGTCACCTCCATTTCCAAACCATTGTTTTTGCCAGTGCTTGACTCAGCCTGCTTCTTACTCAAGACTCCTCATACCTCCCTTTCTCTAGATTGCCGTCCCACAATATCTATTCTCTCCTGCTGCCTCTGTGTCCCACTGTCTCTGTCTCTCTTGCTTGTTTTGTCTTTCTGTTTCCCTCTTTCTGTGGTGTCTCTCTCTCCTCCTTCCTCTCCCTCTCCTTCTTACTTAATTACTTTTTCACACTATCTTTTCCCTTTTCACACAGCCGTTAAACATGCTAAAACTTTTATCGCAAGCAAAGCCAGGCTTAGTGATCAAATGTAATCAAACTTGCTATGCTCGTGTGTGCAATGACCCCTCCCCTACAACTCACCGAGAACTTCCTCTTTCTAAACTCAGATAATAAGCTTTATTGCTAAGGAAAACTCCTACTTCACTTTCCTTCCCGATTCAACACTATTTTCTACTCTTTTATTTTACTTATTATACCTTGTGTTTCCTGCCCCAGAAAGATATGGTCCCAGAAAGCCACTAGTTCATTCCCTTAGCCCCTTCTTATCTCTGCCCAGAAGTAACCTCACAATGGATCCTCCCTGACCAGTGCACGTTCCCCAAACCTGTATTCTTTATACCAATTTTCTGCTTTATTCTTATCCCAAGCACTTCACACACATGACATATTATAAAGTTAACATTTTTATTTGTGGATTGAATACCCTCAGTAGATTATATGCTCTGGGGTCAGTGATTTGTTTCTACTTTTGTCCACTTCTGTGTCTCTTTGTTGGGCTAGAACACTGAGCAACACATGACAGACTCTCATAAGAATGCAAGATTCATTAGCAAATCCATCCTAAATGATGAACATAATTTTATTGATCCCCTTTGGAATTCTTGCAGCACCGTATACAGATTCCTGCTTACTAAGCTATTATTCTCTATTAGTGCCTGTTAATATGTCTCTTTCAGGAGTGCTTGAGTTTTTTGAAAATAAAAAATGTAGTTTAGTTTACTTCTTCAGTTTCAATTGTACTTTCAGGTGCTCAATTGTAAATTAATGAAGATACAATCCAAAATCCGTAGCTAGGCATCCACATTCTAGACCTGGCTATCATTGCATTTCTAGCCATACCTCTCATCACTGCCTAATTTCTTACTTCACATACTAATCAATAGGAGCTATGTACAGGTCCAAATAATTTTATGGCTTCTTTCATTTTTAGCTTTCTTGCTCTTCAAACCACTCTGTCACCAATGCCCATGAATTTTCAAATTCTACTAACACATTAGCATCAGATAGATTTTCAATTGTTTGAGAAGCTTTTGTAACATTCAATGTCAGTTAAGCTCCTGTAGAATCACATTTTTACTTTTACCTTAGCAATCTTACATTCCATTTTTAGCACATTTTCCTTTCTAATGTATTATTGGTAGATACTGCTTTATCCAGAAAATCAGGAAAAATCATTTAGTTACATATTGGATCCAACATGAAATCCCACATGGAAGTTTATGATAGCCTGTAGCAAAACATACACAGCTCATTTTTCTGGTCATCCCTCCCAGGGGACATTATGAGTTCCTTCCCTGTGTGTTATCACAGTGTCTGTCTCAAGCTGGTTCTGAGGAAAAAGGTTCCTACTGCTTACCTCCCATGCTCTGATTATGTTGGTCTCTCTGTTTAGATTTCTCTTATTTTTCTGTTTATTTTTCCAAATAGACTTCATTTGCATCAGGAGAAACTCCTGCAAAAGAACTATAAATTTGAGCACTCGAAAAGCAAATATAGTACATTTTAGATGCTTCAAAAAGAGAGGGGGACAGACATGAGACAAATAAAAAGTATAGAGAGCAGAGATGTCAGGGCTTGGAAACACTATGGTCAAATCTGAGAGGCCAATCAAACCAAAGGTAGAGTTTCTGAACTTCAAAAATGTGATCCATTTTTCTGAAGAATCTGCTTCATATTTAATCTGAAAACATCAGTCCTCAGTTTTTCTATGAAACTGTTAATACATATTGGCCAGTGTTTCTAATCTGCTATTATTAGAACAGGTTCATTGTAATTGCGGTTGTGTTAGTAAACTTCAAGTAAGCAGCAATGTTTGGTTTCTTCAGTGCTTTATTCCTAGTGTTTAGAGCAGTACCTACTACATGGTGTTTAGTAATTCTATTTGTTTGTTGCACAAAAGAATGTCTTCACTTATTACCTGTCAGATCACGGGTCCTTCACATTTCAAAGTGCATTCAGAGGCATTACTTACCCTGTAATACTCAGCAGCCTCCTTTACTGGACAGTGTCTGTGAGTGGCATGCCCTGGGGATTGAGAGCACAGCAAACACAGTAGGCTCTTGTCAGTTTCACAGATGAAATTCTTGAGTTGCTGGTGACTCCTACAGACCTGCATCGCAGAGGTTTGTAACTGGTAGACAACTGGTTTTGGTTTATTAGGAAAAATAGTGCTTTTGAAGTCCATTTTCTGTGATACTGTCCTACACGTAGGGCAGCAAGCAGATGGTTGGGCATCTTCCCATAAGAGGCAGAGACAGGGACTACAAAATCTGTGCCCACAGCTTATGGTGACAGGGTCTGTAAAACAG
This sequence comes from Cynocephalus volans, assembly GCF_027409185.1. Classification (NCBI taxonomy): domain Eukaryota; kingdom Metazoa; phylum Chordata; class Mammalia; order Dermoptera; family Cynocephalidae; genus Cynocephalus; species Cynocephalus volans. The sequence goes on from NC_084463.1 coordinate 83,752,143, forward strand.
TCCGTGCAGATGAAACAGGTGGATTCACTGGGGGAACGCTGCATGATAGCACAATCTGTGTTTCTGAGAAAATAAAAGGAAAGGGACATTCTTTACCCCTGGGCATGTGAGGTGAACTTACGATTTCTCTCATCAATATATGTATGCACTGTGGCAGGACAGGCTATGTTCTGAATATGACTGAAATAGGAAGGCGAGGCACAGAGAGTGCCAAAGGTTGATAACATGCATTATTCCTTGCCAACCTTGGCCTGAAACACTACTTTTCAGCTTCCTATTAGAAATCCAGTATTTTCACATATGTTGTCTCTTCTACAAAGACACAGAAATCACAGGTCCTGGGCTGATCCCTAGCCACAGCAGGTAGGACATAATTTTTCCAAAGATATCAAGGTTTCTCTCTCTCTCTCTCTGATTGGTTAGTGTAAAGCATGTACTCGAATTCTGGCCAATGAAACAAGAAAGTAATGCTTAGAATTCTGTAAAAGGTGTTCTTGCTCCAGAAGAAATGCATGGAAGGAAAAACTGCTTTTTCTGCCTTTGGACATTATTTGGATGGAATACCCGTTTGTATAGCTATTTTGTAGTCTCAATGGAAACTAGCTTAAGTACAAAAGCCAATACTCTAAGGATATCAAAGGTGTGGAAAGAACCTGAGTCCTTAATAATGCATGAACACTGATTACCTAATTCTGCAGAGGCTAATTAATAAAGTAGAAGGAATGGTGGAAAATCACCATTTTACAGACATAATATCAATTATTAAATTAGTCAAGAATTATTAATGGGACTCCCTCCGCGGTTCTCTGGCGGGGCTGGTGGCGTGGGGAGTCCCCGGCCAGTCTCGGGAGGGCAAGGAAGTACGGGCGGGCCGACTGTCACTCCACCACACCCTGGACTCCGGCCCCAGGTAAACTCCCTGTTACTGGGAGGCAGATACCATCTCTGCGGCCACCAGTTTGGAAAAAAGCCTAACGAATTTCTGGTGGGGAATAGTGTGGTAGGAGAGTTCCCAGGTCCGCTTGAACCTGCCAGAGAGCTGGCTGCAGGTGGGCACTAGACTCGGTTTATACTGGGGGGATACAAAGGTGAACAAGACCCGAGAAAGATCTACATAGTGCTACAAAGGCACCCAGAGCGACCGGTCGTCTGTGCCTAGCAGAAACCTGGTAGACTTCCTGGGCGAGGCGGTGCCGAGTAGGGTCTTGAAGGCCCAGCTGATAGACGAGGGGCACAGAAGACACGCCCCAGCCCAGCACAGTGTGCACAGAGTGGGGAGACGTGCGGCCAGGGAGGTGGAGACTCGACAGAAACCACACACCTGGTGGGGTCGCCACTGCACGATCTAACAGCCTGGGCCAGAGCACACGGAACAGGGAGAAGTCCTGCACAGGAAGTGAAAGCTCAACAGAGATCACACACCCTGTGGTACGTGATCCACCAGCCCAGCAGAGTCCAAGCTGACCAGAAAGGTGGCTCCCCGGAGAAGCCCAAGACCCGAGGCAACCACACACACAAGGCACTAGAGGCCAACAGAGCAGTCACGGAGGGAGCCATACGAAATTGGCAACCACAGCAACATCCTAGTTAGTCATTAGTCTCAAACCGGTGGACTGTGAAACCCCCTGCAACAATGAATAAACACCAAAAAAAAGATACCAGAAATACAAAAAATCAAGAAAGTACACCACCAAAAGTTAATAAATCTCAAACTCTAGATCCTATAGAACAAGAAGCCCTTGAAATAACTGACAAGGAATTTCGAGTGATAATTCTAAGGAAACTGAATGAGATACAAGAAAACTCAGCTAGACATCATGATGAAATGAGGAAAAGTATACAGGATCTGAAAGACGAAATGTACAAGGAAATCAATGTCCTGAAAAAAAATGTAGCAGAACTTGCTGAACTGAAGAAGTTATTCAACGAAATAAAAAACACAATGGAGAGTTTAACCAGCAGGCTTGTCGAAGTTGAAGAGAGAACCTCTGAACTTGAAGATGGGCTGTTTGAAATAACACAAGCAGACAAAAAGAAAGAAAAAAGAATCAAGGACATTGAAGAAAATCTGAGAGAGATATCAGACAACCATAAGCAATCAAATATCTGAGTCATAGGTATTCCAGAAGGGGAGGAAAATGGAGATTCCATTGAAAACATAGTCAACAAAATAGAGGCAGAAAACTTCCCAGGTATAGGAAAAATCACAGATCTTCAGATCCAGGAAGCTCAACGATCTCCAAATGTATTCAACCCAAAAAGACCTTCTCCAAGACACGTCATAGTCAAATTGGCAAAACTCAGAGACAAAGAGAGAATCTTAAAAGCTGCAAGAGAGAAGCGTCAAATCACCTATAAGGGAGCCCCAATCAGGTTAACATCAGACTTTTCATCACAAACCCTAAAAGCTAGAAAGGAATGGGATGATATTTTCAAAATACTAAAAGACAAAGATTGCCAGCCAAGAATACTCTACCCTGCAAGGCTATCCTTCCGAAATGAGGGGCAAATAGTATATTTCTCAGACAAACATAAAACTGTGGGAGTTCACTACCACACGACCACCCTTACAAGAAATCCTCAAGGGAGTACTGGGTTTGGTTCCTGAAAAATAACTACCACTGCCATAAAAACCCAAGAAAAATCTAAACCCGCTAGTATAATTAAAATGGCATTCATGAAGCGAAAACAAGCTAACAAAAGCACTATCTACAACCTAAGGAACCAACAAACACAGAAAACAAACAGTAAATCAGAAAGCAAGGAACAAAAGACACCTAAGACAACCAAACAACCAATAAAATGCTAGGAATAAATCAACACCTTTCAATAACAACTCTTAATGTAAAAGGCTTAAATTCCCCAATCAAAAGACACAGACTGGCTGACTGGATCAAAAAACAGGACCCAACTATATGCTGCCTGCAAGAGAACCTCCTCACCCATAAAGATTCACACAGACTAAGAGTGAAAGGATGGAAAAAGATTTACCATGCAAACAGAAAAGAAAAATGAGCTGGAGTAGCTATTCTTATATCTGACAAAATAAACTTTAAACTAAAAACCATAAAAAGAGACAATGAGGGACACTACTTAATGATAAAAGGACTGATCCATCAAGAAGACATAACAATCATAAATATGTATGCACCCAATGTTGGAGCAGCCAGATTTATAAAACAAACTCTATTAGACCTAAAGAAGGAAATAGACACTAATACCATAATAGCAGGGGACCTGAACACCCCACTGTCAATATTAGACAGATCATCTAGGCAAAGAATCAGTAGAGAAACACAAGATCTAAACAAGACTCTAGACCAATTGGAATTGGCAGATATCTACAGAACATTCCACCCAACAACCTCATAATATTCATTCTTCTCATCAGGACATGGATCATTCTCCAGGAGAGATCACATGTTAGGTCACAAATCAAGTCTCGACAAATTCAAAAAAATTGGAATTATCCCATGTATCTTCTCAGACCACAATGGATTAAAACTAGAAATTAATAACAAATGAAACTCTGGAAACTATACAAACACATGGAAATTAAACAGCATTCTACTTAATGACATATGGGTCCAAGAAGTAATCAAGCAGGAAATCAAAAAATTTCTTGAAACTAATGAAAACAATGATACATCATACCAAAACCTGTGGGATACTGCAAAAGCAGTATTGAGGGGAAAATTTATTGCATTAAATGCTCACTTCAGAAGAATAGAAAGATGGCAAGTGAACAACCTAACACTTCACCTTAAAGAACTAGAAAAACAAGAACAATCCAAACCTAAAGTTAGCAGACGGAAAGAAATCATTAAGATCAGAGCAGAACTGAATGAAATTGAAAACCAAAAAACAATTCAAAAGATCAATGAATCAAAAAGTTGGTTTTTTGAAAAGATAAATAAAATTGACAAACCATTAGCATGGCTAACAAAAAAGAGAAGAGAGAAGACTCAAATAACAAAAATTAGAAATGAAAAAGGCGATATTACAACTGATTCATCTGAAATACAAGGAATCATTCGAGACTACTATAAACAACTATACGCCAACAAATTTGAAAATCTGGAGGAAATGGATAAATTTCTGGACACACACAAGCTCCCAAAACTGAACCGTGAAGACGTAGAAAATTTGAACAGACCAATAACAATAAAGGAGATTGAAGCTGTTATCAGAAGGCTCCCAACAAAGAAAAGCCCAGGACCAGATGGATTCACAGCAGAATTTTACCAAACATTCAAAGAGGAATTGGGCCGAGCCCGTGGCGCACTTGGTAGAGTGCTGCGCTGGGAGCGCGGCAACGCTCCCGCCGCAGGTTCGGATCCTATATAGGACTGACCGGTGCACTCACTGGCTGAGTGCCGGTCACGAAAAAACGACAAAAAAAAAAAAAAAAAAAAAAAAAACAAAGAGGAATTGACACCGATTCTTTACAAACTATTCCAAAAGATTGAAACGGACGCAAATCTCCCAAACTCATTCTATGAAGCAAACATCATCCTGATACCCAAACCAGGTAAAGATATAACCAAAAAAGAAAACTACAGGCCAATATCCTTGATGAATATAGATGCGAAAATCCTCACTAAAATACTAGCAAACAGAATACAGCAACACATACGTAAAATTATTCATCACGATCAAGTGGGATTCATCCCAGGGATGCAAGGTTGGTTCAACATACGCAAATCATTAAATGTGATACACCATATTAATAAACTCAACACAAGGACCATATGATCATATCTATAGATGCTGAAAAAGCATTTGATAAAGTTCAGCACTCATTCATGACAAAGACCCTCTATAAGTTAGGTATAGAGGGAAAGTATCTCAACATAATTAAAGCCATATATGCCAAACCCACTGCCAATATCATCCTGAATGGGGAAAAGCTGAAAGCTTTTCCTTTAAGAACAGGCACTAGACAAGGATGCCCACTCTCACCACTCCTATTCAACATAGTGTTGGAAGTACTAGCCAGAGCAATCAGAGAAGAGAAGGAAATAAAGGGCATCCAGATTGGAAAAGATGAAGTCAAACTGTCCCTGTTTGCAGATGACATGATCCTATATATCGAACAGCCTAAAACCTCTACAAAAAAACTGTTGGAATTGATAAATGATTTCAGCACAGTAGCAGGATACAAAATCAACACACAAAAATCAGTAGCATTTCTTTTCTCCAATAGTGAACATGCAGAAGGAGAAATCAAGAAAGCCTGCCCATTTACAATAGCCACCAAAAAAATAAAATACTTAGGAATTGAGTTAACCAAGGAGGTGAAAAATCTCTATAATGAGAACTACAAACCACTGCTGAGAGAAATTAGAGAGGATACAAGAAGATGGAAAGATATCCCATGCGCTTGGATTGGAAGAATCAACATAGTGAAAATGTCCATACTACCCAAAGTGATATACAAATTCAATGCAATCCCCATCAAAATTCCAAAGACATTTTTCTCAGAAATGGAAAAAACTATCCAGACATTTATATGGAACAATAAAAGACCACGCATAGCCAAAGCAATGCTGAGCAAAAAAAATAAAGCTGGAGGCATAACACTACCTGACTTTAAGCTATACTACAAAGCTATAATAACCAAAACAGTATGGTACTGGCATAAAAACAGACACACTGACCAATGGAATAGAATAGAGAATCCAGAAATCAACCCACACACTTACTGTCAGCTGATCTTTGACAAAGGCACCAAGCCTATTCACTGGGGAAGGGACTGCCTCTTCAGCAAATGGTGCTGGGATAACTGGATATCCATATGCAGGAGAATGAAACTAGATCCATACCTCTCGCCGTATACTAAAATCAACTCAAAATGGATTAAGGATTTAAATATACATCCTGAAACAATAAAACTTCTTAAAGAAAACATAGGAGAAACACTTCAGGAAATAGGACTGGGCACAGACTTCATGAATACGACGCCAAAAGCACGGGCAACCAAAGGAAAAATAAACAAATGGGATTATATCAAACTAAAAAGCTTCTGCACAGCAAAAGAAACAATTAACAGAGTTAAAAGACAACCAACAGAGTGGGAGAAAATATTTGCAAAATATACATCTGACAAAGGATTAATATCCAGAATATATAAGGAACTCAAACAACTGTACAAGAAGAAAACAAGCAACCCAATTAAAAAATGGGCAAAAGAGCTAAATAGGCATTTCTCTAAGGAAGATATACAAATGGCTAACAGACATATGAAAAAATGCTCAACATCACTCAGCATCCGGGAAATGCAAATCAAAACCACATTGAGATACCATCTAACTCCAGTTAGGATGGCTAAAATCCAAAAGACTGTGAACGATAAATGCTGGCGAGGCTGCAGAGAAAAAGGAACTCTCATACATTTTTGGTGGGACTGCAAAATGGTGCCGCCTCTATGGAAAATGGTATGGAGGTTCCTCAAACAATTGCAGATAGATCTACCAGACGACCCAGCTATCCCACTGTTGGGAATATACCCAGAGGAATGGAAATCATCAAGTCGAAGGTATACCTGTTCCCCAATGTTTATCGCAGCACTCTTTACAATAGCCAAGAGTTGGAACCAGCCCAAATGCCCATCATCAGATGAGTGGATACGGAAAATGTGGTACATCTACACAATGGAATACTACTCAGCTATAAAAACGAATGAAATACTGCCATTTGCAACAACATGGATGGACCTTGAGAGAATTGTATTAAGTGAAACATGTCAGGCACAGAAAGAGAAATACCACATGTTCTCACTTATTGGTGGGAGCTAAAAATTAATATATAAATTCACACACACACACACACACACACACAAACCGGGGGGGGGAAGAAGATATAACAACCACAATTATTTGAATTTGATACAACAAACAAACAGAAAGGACATTGTTGGGGGGGAGGGGGGAAGGGAGAAGGGAGGGAGGTTTTGGTGATGGGGAGCAATAATCAGCCACAATGTATATCAACAAAATAAAATTTAAAAAAAAAAAAAGAATTATTAATGGATGATAAAATAACTAAGTCAAAGATTTTGGGGAAGACACTATTCATGTATCATCAAAGTTCTACCCATGTATTAGGTTTTTTTTTTTATCTTCAGTGTTACTAAGGTATAATTGCCAAAATTGTATAATTTAGGGTGCACAGAGGTAGAACATTAAGGACAGCAGCACCATCTCTGTAGTATTATTGTCAAAAAAGTTTTACCTGAAACTAACCATGAGAGAAAATTAGACAAACACCTTTCAGAGACACTATGCAAAACCATAAGCCTGGCTTATTCAAATAATTTTAATTTCTAAGGGGAAAATGTTTAGAAATAGTTATATAGCAAATGTTACTAAAAGAAACATGAAAATTACATATGTGATATCATTAATTTGTTCCTGGGTTGAAAAAAATAATAGTCAATAAGGACGTTATTGCGTATTCATGAACATCATAAAAGATAACAGGGTGTTCCTGTTTCAGCTTATAAATGGGGAAGGTTGGAAATACTATTGCTGCCTTCCTACAAGAACGAAAAGGCTAGACGTACTAAAAATTAATGAGTTTTCTTGAAATCCTTAGAGAACTGAGGTAGCAAGAAAGACAACTAAATCAGATTCAATAGAGACAAAACAGAAGCACAGAGAAAAACAGAATTTGTGCATATGTTTGTCTTGAGCAGATTCTACTAATGGCCATGAAAACATATAATAAACAAGGTAGCTTTAATTAAGTGCTAAAGACCAAAGTGTGGTAGAGTGAGTGTACAAGACCTTTAGGGTTATGGACATAGAGGGGTTGTCACCACAGGGAAGGTCTTTCAACAGGAACCCCAAGAGGCTCCCACAGGGAAAATAAGGAAGAATCAAGAAAAGTCTTTCTCTCCTATGATCCTGGCTGGGAGAGGAAAATGGCATCCACTGCCAAAACCACCCATCCTTTTTCACTTAAGTAACCAAATGTTTGATCTTCAGTAGGGAGACCATTAAGATCTATATAGAGCTCTGATGGAATCCCATTGCAGCTGGGAGAGGAGAATTGATGCTGTCAACCTTCACCAAGGCCTATCTCCTCAATTTTCTCTAAGTAAAAAAAAGTCTTAAATCATCGGGGGAGGCATTAAAACCGTAGCTTGAGGTCATTGGCAGATGGATACTCAGTGCAGCTGGAAGGAAGAGAATATAGGGCTTTACTCCTGAAGGAAAGAAAGAAAATCTAGTAAAGGCCACACATCTAAGACACAGGTTCTTGGTGCTTCCCAAGGCTGGGACTTAAACACAACATAAGAGAACACCCCATAGTACTACCTACCACCACCACACTAACAAACGCCTAGTAAAAATTGAGAGGAATATAGCTGGAAAGATGCAAGAGATAAAGCCTCTCTGATAAGCAGCACAAAATGTGAGAGCCCAAAACCAAAACAGGAAGCCAAAGCAAATATCTCTACTGATTCTCACTTATGGGTTAGCCCTCCTGCCCCAATCAGGGGACATTTGACAATGTCTGTGGACGTTTTGATTGTCACAACTGGAAGGATACTGTTGGCATCTAATAGGTAAAAGATAGAGATTCTTCTAACTATCCTACAACGCACAGCATACCCCCTTTACAACATGGAGTTGTTACTAACTGTGCTGAAGTTGAGAAAACCTGTACTAGAGGTATTGAAGACACTGCTGCCCATAGCACCAACATGCTTAAACTTCATAAACTTTATCAATAACCAACTTTAAACCCAGGCCAAATTCTGACTAAACTAACACAAATTTCCATATAAAGCCCTAGTAGAAGGAAGTATGTGCACGTCACCAAACGTATAAAGATCTTACCTCAGTGTCTACCATCACATATATGTCAGATGTTCAACAAAATTTGAGGCATAGCAAGAGTCAAGAAAAAATTCAGTCTGAACAGACGAAACAATCATGAGAACCAGGCTTAGATACAACACAGATGTTGCAACATTCAGACAAGGAATTTAAAATAGCTATGATTAATATGCTTTGATAGAAAATGTAGAAAACATGTAAGATCAGATAGGTAATTTTAGAAGAGAGATAAAAACTATAAGGCATAATCAGATAGGGTAGAAATAAAAGATGCAAAGTTAAAGAACGTCTTTGCTGGGCTCAGCAGCAGATGCAATACAACCAAGGAAAGTATCAGTGGCGATGGACATAGGTCAATAGTTTGCTCAATAGTTATTTACTCAAATTAAACACCAAGTGAAAAAATAGTGAAAAATAAAAACAGAACAAAGTATGGAAGAGCAGTAAGACAATATGAAATGATGTAATATGTATAATTGGAATCCCACAAGGAAAATAGAGAATAGGGCAAAAAACACACACACACATTTAATAAAATGGTTTTTGAGAATTTTCCAAAATTAGTGACAGACACCAAACCAGAGATTCGAGACGTTCAGAAAATTTCAGGCAGTACGAATAAAAAAACCCATACCTACACTGAAGCAAGTCAAACTGATTGAAAACCAATGGCAAAGAGAAACTCTTGAAAGCAGTCACAGTAGTAGGAAAAAAAAAAGTTAACCTACAGAGGAATGAGGATAATAATTACAGCAAAAATCTTTTCAGAAACCATGAAAGTCAAGACATTTATTAAGTGTTGAAAGAAAACAACTGTCAACCCACAATTCTCTACCCAGATAAAATATTCTTTAAAATTGAAAGTGATATTAGAATTTCTAGCCAAAAAAACAAAACAAACAAACAAAAAAAACACACACACTAACTAAAAAACTGACGTAATTTAATGCCAGAAGACCTAATCTACAAGAAATATACAAAGTTATTTAGACAAAAGCATATGATGCTAGGAAGAAAGTTGGACATACACAAAGAAATGAAGAAAACTGGAAATGGAATAAATACGGATAGAATATAGCTTTTGAAAATCACATTTTAATTTCTCTGAAAGATAACTTACTATTTAACACAATAATTGTAACATTGTGCTATGTGTATATATATATATATATGTAAACGTAAAACGTATGACAACAATGGCACAAGAGATGGAAAGGAAGAATTGGAAATATACTGTTATAAAGTTTTGACATTACATGTAAAGTGGCATAGTGTTACTGAAGGCAGATAGAGATTATATTAAAAGTATATATATATATGATTTTTATTTTATTTTTTAGAGTTGAGTGAAGCAGTGGGAGTGGAGAAGGAACAAAGAAATCTGTAACTGGTTGTGATCAATTAGTTGTAAACACCAATACACTCAGGCCCACCTAAAATGTATATTTTAAATTCTAAGGCAAACATGAAAAAGAATTTTGAAAGAGGTACAAATAATGAATAAATTAAATAAAATGCAACCTTAAAATTCCCACTTAATCTCAAGAAGACAAAGAGTGGAACAAAATTTCAAACATAGAAAACAGCTAAGAATATGGTAGATTTTATTTAACTGTGTCAACAATCACTTTAAGTGTGAAAGTTCTAAGCACACAGATTAAAAAACATAGGTTGTTAGAGTGCATGAAACATCAGATGAAACCATATGCTGCTTGCAAAACTCCCACTTTATATGTAAATAATTAGATTGAAACTAAAAGGATAGAGAAAGATACATCACACAAACCCTAACCTAAAGAGTTCTGCAGTAGCTTCAATAATTTCAGATAAAGTAGACTTAGGGACAAGGAAGATCATTAAGAATTAAGAAAATATTACAGAATCATAACAGGTCAACTATCTGATGGTACATAAATATCCTGTGTGTGTACATGAAACAAAAAGGTTTTGTAATACATGAGGCAAACACTGATATATCTGAAAAGAGAAAAAGACAAATCCACAAACATTTTTGAAGATATTAACACTTCCTTTTCAGCAATTAATAAAATAAACAGGGATAAAATCTATAATGATATCCTGAAGAGCACCATTAACTCACTTGATTTAATTGACATCTATAGAATACTGTATCCAAAACAACAGAGTACACAAGTACACATGGAAGATTAATCAAGATAAGTCATATACTAGGCCATAAAACAAACCTTAATAAGTCTAAAAGAATAGTAATAATACAATATTTTTCTTGGACCATATTAGAAATTAGGTAAAAATTATCAGGAAAATCCCCAATTACTGGGGGGAGGGGGCAGGAGCAAAAAACCACACACACACACACACACAAATGAACAAACACACACTTCTAAATAATCCATGGGTCAAAAAATAAATCTCAAGGGAAATTTTAAAAATACGTTAAACTCAATGAAAATGGTGATAAAAACATAGAATTTGGGGATGTGGCTAACCAGTATTTAGAGGAAAAATTATAACATTAACTGTATATGTTAAGAAGGAAGATAAATCTAAAACTGATAATGTAAGATTCCACCATAATAAACTACAGAGAGAAAAACAAATTAAACCTAAAGCAAGCAAAAGGAAGCAAAAGTTACAGCAGAAAAACAGTGATGGTGTAAACAGAAAACAATAGAGAAAATAATTGAATTCATAATCAGACAAAAGAAAAAGAAAACTACAATCCTATATACCTCATGAACATAGGGACAAAATCTTCAACAAAATATTAGTAAAATGAATCTAATAATATATAAAAAGGGTAATAGATCATGACAAATTTGATTATTCCAGGAATGTGAGGCTGCGTCAACATTTCAAATATAATCAGTATAAATTACTACACTAATTTACAAAAGAAGAAAAAACAAGTTGTATCAAGAGATGTAGAAAAAGCATTCGACAGAATTTAACAGCCATTCATGAGTAAAACTCTCAGCAACCTAGGAATAAAAGGTTGCACCTTAGTCCAATAGAGGGTTCCTATGGAAAATCTACAATTAACATCATACTTACCAGTGAGAGACTAAAATCTTTTTCTCTAATATCAGGAATAAGGCAAGATGATGGGATCGCAATCAGTACGGTGTCGTCTGCACCACGCTCAGCCAGTGAGCACACCAGTCATCCCTATATAGGATCCGAACCCGCGGCCTCCGCGCTACCAGCGCCGCACTTTCCCGAGTGAGCCACGCCCCCTCCATTTTTTAAAAATATTATTATATTTTGTCAATATACAGTGTGATTGATTATTGTGGCCCATTACCGAAACCTCCCTTCCTCCTCTCTCTCCCCTCTCCCTCCCAACAATGTCCTGTTTGCTTGTCGTATCAACCTCAAGGAATTGTAATTGTTGTGTCTTCTCTCTGCCCCCCCCGTTTATTTGTGTATTTATTTATTTATTTTTAGCTCTCACACCACTTCTACTCGACGTTGTACCGGAAGTCTTAGTACAATAAAGAAAAAAAAAAAAAAGAAAGGAAAAAAGAGGAAGAAATACACGTCAAAGTAAAGCTCAGGACCTCATACCATCACTGATGAATTCTACCACACATTTAAAGAAAAAGTAATATCAATTCTTCCCAAACTATTCCCAATAATTGAAGAGGAGAGAATACTTCCAAACTCACTGTATAAGGCCAGTGTTACCCTGACGCCAAAACCAGACAAGGACACAACCACCACAAAAATAACTACAGGTCAACATCCCTGATGAACATTGCAAACCAAATTCAACAACACATTAAAAAGATCATTTACCATGATGGAGTAAGATTAATCCCAGGGATGCAAGGATGTTTCAACATATCAAAATCAATAACTGTGGGGCCGACCCCGTGGCGCACTCGGGAGAGTGCGGGGCTGGGAGTGCAGCAGCGCTCCCGCCGCAGGTTCGGATCCTATATAGGGATGGCCGGTGCGCTCACTGGCTGAGCGCGGTGCGGCCAGTCACAAAAAGACAAAAAAACAAAACAAACAAAAAAACTGTGAGTCATCACATTAAGAGAAGGAAGAACAAAACTATATGATCACTTTAATAGATGAAAAAAAAGCATCTGACAAAATTCAACACCCCTTCATCATAAAAATACTCAACAAATTAGGCATAGAATGTATGTGTCTCAATACAGTGAGAACCATATATGATAAATCAATAGCTAATATCAAACTGAATGGGGAAAAGTTGAAAGATTTTCCTCTAAGATCTGTTAGAATGGTTATTTTCAAAAAGAAAATAAATTTGGCAAAGATATACAGAAAAGGGAACTCTTACATACTGCTGGTGGGAATGTAAATTAGTACATCCATAATGGAAAACAGTATGGAGATTTCTCAAAAAAATTTAAAATTATTTAAAAATTTAAATAATTACCATATGGCCCAGCAATCGTACTATAGAGTATAGGGGTATATATCCAAAGGAAATAAAATCAGTATGTCAAAGAGATATCAACATTCCTGTGTTATTGCAGCGCTATTCACAATAGCCAAGATACAGAATCAAACTAAATGTTCATCAGCGGATGAATGGATAAAGAAAATTTGGTACACGTCATAATGGAATACTTATTTGGCCATAAAAAAAGAGTGAATCTTGTCATTTATGTTAACATGTATGAACGTGGAAGATATTATATTAAGTGAAATAAGCCAGGCACAGGAAGGTAAATACCACATGATGTCATTCATATGTGGAATTGAAAAAGTTCTTCTCATAGAAATAGAGAAGAACAGTAGTTACCACAGAACGGAAAGGGGGGATGTGGGAATGATTAGGGATGAGCCAAGGGTACAAAGCTACAGATAGCTAGGGAGAATAAGATCTGGTGTTCTATTGCAGAGTACGATGACTAGAGTTAACAATATTGTGTTGTACATTTCAAAATAGCTAGAAGAGAGGTTTTTGAATATTCTCATTACAACAAAACAAAAGTTTAAAGTGATGGATATGCTAATTACCCAGATTTTTCATTTTGATGAGCCAGGCAAAAGGAAGATAAATACGCCTGATCTCACTTATATGTGGAGTATAAAAAATTTTGAACTAATAGAAACAGAGAGTAAAGTGTTGGTTACCAGAGGTTCAGGGGTGGGGATGTTGGGAAAATGCTGCTTAAAGGACACAAAATGTTAGCTAAGTAGGAGGAATAAGTTCAAGAGATCTGTTGTATATCATGATGACTAGAGTTAATAACAATATACTGCATATTTAAAAATTGCTGAGAGGTTTTAAGTGTTCTCACTAAAAAAAGTGTGGAAAGTAATACATTCGTTAAATAGTTTGATTTAGCCATTCAACAATGTATACATATATTAAAACATCATGTTGTACTCATGAATGTACACAATTTTTACCAGTCAATTAAAAAATAATTTTAATAAAAATTTTTATATGAAAATGTGATTAGAAATCCTTGTGATACTGGGCTATGCAAAATTTTTTTTTAGTTACAACACCAAATGCATGATCCATAAAAAAAAATACAGTTGTGCCTTGGTATCTGCATGGCACTGTTTTCAGGAGCTTTCAGATACCAAAATACTCAAGTTGTGAATATAAAGTTGTATAGCATTTGCATACAACCTATGCACATCCTTCTATATACTTTACTTTTATTTTTTTTATTCAGAGTATTTTAATATCTACTTGTACATATTTGAGGGGTACAATATGTTGTTTCAATACGTGCATATACTACACAATGATGCACTTAGGGTAGAGAACATAGTTTTGTAACCATTAGCCAAACATTTCTCCTCCTCCTCCTCTCTCCCCCTACCCCAGCCTCCGATGACCATTATTCATTATTCTACTTTCTACTTCTATGAGAACTACTTTTTTTTTTAGATTCCACATATGAGTAATATCCTGTGGTATTTATCTTTCTGTGCCTGACTGGAAATCATCATGTTAAGCCAAACTTCTTAGTTAGTGCCATAACATATACTTTAAATATTTGTGTATTCATGTTCTTGTTTCATAAAATATCCACTTCTGTCACGTCTTTTCTTAAGTAATTTTTATTATTTCTTATAAGCATATTCATTATTACAAATCATGATGCCCTTTACCCAAACTATCCCTCCACAAACTCCCACCCTGCCTCCCCACCACCACTAATATCCTTAGGTTTGTTCTCTCCTTCTGAAAGTTCAACATATTGTTTTGTTTTGTTCTCTCTCTTTCTTTCTTTCTGTCTTTTTGTCTTTCTGTCTTTCCTTCTTTCTTAGCACCCAGAGATGACTGAGAACATGCAGTATTTCTCTTTCTTTGTCTGGCTTATTTCACTTAAAATAATTTTTTTCCAGACTCATCTATGTTGCTGCAAATGGAAGAATTTCATTCTTTTTTGTGGCATAGTATTCCATTGTGTATATATACCACGTTTTCTTTATCCAGTCATCTGTTGATGGCCATTATCAAAAAGACCAAGAACAACAAATGCTGGCGGGGATGCGGAGAAAGGGGAACACTTCTACACTGTTGGTGGGACTGTAAATTAGCATAGCCATTATGGAAAACAATATGGAGGTTCCTCAAACATCTTCAGATAGAACTGCCATATGATCCAGCAATCCCACTACTGGGCCTATATACAAAGGAATAGAAATTATCATGTCGAAGAGATACCTGCAATCCCATGCTCACTACAGCTCCATTTACAATAGCCAAAATATGGAACCATCTTTCCATATACTTTAAGTCATCTCTAGATTACTTATAATATCTAATGAAATGTAAGTGTTATGTAAATAGTTATTATATTGAATTGTTTAGGAAATAATGACAAGGAAAACAGTCTGTACATGTTCAGTACAGACATGATCATTGTAGGCCTAACTGCATAGTACATATCAGCAACAAAATAATATTTTCAATCCACATTTGGCTGAATTTACAAATGTGGAATCTGTTATATGCAGGGCTGGCTGTACTAATAAATTGAACACATCATCAAAATTTTTTTAAATCTGCTCTTTAAAGATACCATAAAAATATGAAAAGACAAACTATCAGACTAAGAGAAGATATTTGTAAATAATATATCTTATGAAGTATTTGTATCCGAAATCTATGAAAAATCTGAAACTTGGAAAAGAAAATTAACCAATTAGAATGTAGGCAAAAAATTTAAAAAGACATTTCACCAAAGAAGATATGTAAGTGGGAAATAAGAATAGGAAAAATAGTCAACATAATTTGTCATTGAGGAAATGCAAATCTCAACACACCCAGGAGAATGGCTAAGATTTAAAAAAAAAAAAAGAACAAAAATGCCCCATAGCAAGTATTGTATGAAAATATTCATAACTCATTATTTGTAATAGCTCTAAACTGGAAAAAAAAACTCCAGTGTTTACCAGCAGGCCAACTGATAAATGGTGGTATACATAGAATGGAATATTACTCAGCAATAAAAAGGAATAATCTATTGATATGAGGGGTCTTTAAAAAGTTTATGAAAAACTATCCATGGATTGCAAATCATTTTGCACCAAAACAAATGCATACTAACTTGTTATAAAATGTATGAATAAAGGCTAGTTTGAGGCACTAACAAGGATAAGACATCAGTTTGAATAGAGTCCCTATCACAGCGTCATGAATTCTGCTAAAACTGAAGCAAGAACAAACATTAAATTGATGGTGAAGTGTGGGTAGAAAAATGGTGGAATCATTGATGCTTTACAAAAGGTTTATAGGGACAATGCCCCCCCAAAATCAGCAGTTTATAGATGAATAACTCATTTTAAAAAGGGATGACACAAGATGCTGTTGCAGGTGAAGCATGCAGCAGCAGACCATCCATATCAATTTGCGAGAAAAAAATTAATCTTCTTCATGCCTTAATTGAAGAGGACCAACAGTTAACAGTAGAAACAATAGCCAACACCATAGACATTTCAATTTGTTCAGTTTACACAATTCTAACTGAAAAATTACAGTAGAGCAAACTTTCTGCTTGGTGGGTGCCAAAACTGTTGCACCCAGATCAGCTACTGACAAGAGCAGAACTTTCTATGAAAACTTTAAACAGCTGGGGTCAAGACCCTGAAGTATTTCTTCAAAGAACTGTAACAGGAGATGAAACATGGCTTTACCAGTACAATCCTGAAGACAAGGCACAATCAAAGTAATGGCTGCTAAAATGTAGAAGAGGTCAAGTAAAAGAAAAATTGGACTGGTCAAGAGCAAAGGTCGTGGCAACAGTTTCGGGGAATGTTTAAGGCATTTTTGCTTGTTGACTTTCAGAAGGGTCAAAGAAAAACAACATCACTTATTATGAGATTATTTTGAAGAAGTTAGCCATAGTGTTAGCTGAAAAATGCCCAGGAAAGCTTCACCAGAGAGTCCTTCCGCACCACAACAATGCTGCTCATTCCTCTCATCAAACAAGGGCAATTTCATCAGAGCTTCTATGGAAAAATCACTAGGCATCCACCTTACAGTCCTGATTTGAATTATTCTGATGTCTTGTTTCCTAATCTTAAAAATTCTTTAAAGGACACCCATTTTACTTCAGTTAATAATGTAAAAAAGACTACATTGACATGGTTAAATTCCCTGGACACTTGGTTTTTTCGGTATGGACTAAATGGCTGGTATCACTGCTTACAATAATGTCTTGAACTTGATGAAGCTCATGTTGAGGAATAAAGTTTATATGTTTTGTTTTTATCTTTTAATTTCATTTTTTCACAAACTTTTAAAAATTCCATATATATGATATATTACAGATGAATATCAAGATAAGTATATTGTATAAAAGAAACTAGACCAAAGTGAGTACATACTGTATGGCTCCATTTATATTCATATCTAGAAAATGCAGACTAATTTATAGTTACAGGAAGCTAATTAATGGTTGCTGGAGAACAGGGTAAGACAAGAGGAGTGAGAGGGAGGAATTATAAAAGAGGATAAGAAAACTTCTGGAATGATAGATGTATCCAGTATCTTGATTTTGGTGATAGTTTCACAGGTTTATACATATGTCAAACTTATCAAATTGTATACTTTAAATATGTAATAGGGTATTATCCATGCACTAGGAGAGCAAAAAAAAATCTATAAATCAAATTTACAATTTAATAGTTTCAAACATCAAAGATGATCAAATATTCAGGAAAAGCAAGTCATTTATTGAAAAACCTGAGAGCCTAATGATCTTGACATCTGGATGGATGCCCCTAAGAAGTTTGGCTTCCAAGATTTCTCTGGATGCACAATTACTACAGAGGTTGCCACCCTTTTTATTAAACTTAGAACTGCTTTGGAGCGAGTTTGCAGAGGTTTCTAAGAGTCACTAGGGAACCTACTCAGGATCTGTCCTCACCTTTTATTCTGGCTTGTTTAAGTCTCAGCAAAACTCAGACAGAAAAACATGTGGCCTAAATGGGAGTAAAATACTATACCCCAAAGTATCTGAAGAAATTATTCAGCATGTAATTTCAGAAGCTGGGGGAGTCCCTTTATGACTAGATTTTGAGGATACTTGATCAAGGAGGACAACATATGGGATAAGACAGAGTTTATTGGGTTGGGAGCATTTTCTGAGGATATAGAATATAGTAACCTAGAAATGACATCAGGGAATGGGGCACACTTGATAATTGGTGGCTCCCATAGGCCTGAAAAAGAATCAGTGGTCCATGGTAAGCAGCACTGAAGTGGTGAAATTACTGTAATAGATGGCAAAGGACAGAATTAAAAGGCAGAGGGGCATTTGCATGTTGGAGCATGCATATTATTATGCCAGACAATCAACTACAGAATTATGTTTCTTAGGATTTCCAAGAGGATACATCATTCACCAAGGTTATCAGGAATATGCTGCTGAGAAGAAACTAGCATCAGTAAGAAGTTCAGTGATAGCTACACTCTCCAAGCCTAAGCTGATGTTAGAAGTGTTTACAGAGCTTGGTTGTTGATAGCAATCAGGTGATGAGGTATTTAACCTCCAGATGCCAGCAGATTGCAATTTTTGTAATTACTAAGAAGGGCTAAGCAGTAACCAAGAGGGCTTGACTCACATAGAATTGTGAAGATGGTTAACAAACAGTATCCCCAGGGGAAAAATAGATTGACTACCAAGGGTACTGCTTTAAGATGTAATTAAAAAGAAAGGAAGAACAAATAAGCAAGAGGCCAAGGATAATTTCCACTGATGAAATTAGTGAGCCCTTTCTCAGTTCCTAAGTCTAAAACAATTTTCAGGCCCAGAGCTCTTTGATTGATGTGACAAGCACATCCCTAGGAGTAAGTCACTATGACAAATATATTCTGTAATGATTTCCCATTTTTAACCCATAGAAACCTATGGCTTTTTACTTGAGTGAATGTTCATTGGGGAAAAGGAAATATGCATACATTCGAATTCACACAGGTTGTGAGTTTTCACTGATACCTGGAGACTGAAAGTATAATTATCTTATGTTAGAGTGGGAACATGTGAGCATTAGGTAAGAAAGTAAAGTCTGATGAAAATTCAGAAGACTGTGAGTCAGTTGGATCTATAGACTCACCTAGTGGTCATTTTCCTGATCACTAACTATATAACAGAAAAATGAATAGTTCACTTACAAGTCTGGAAAATGGTGCTGGATGCTGGCTGGTGTACCTTAGCTGGAGCTCTTGCCTAGCATATCTTGATTTGGCCACTCCATGTAGCTGCTTGGGCTTCCTCGCAGGATGGGAGTTAGTCTCTTAGAAGGAGCATCCCAATAGAGCCAGGTGGAAGCTATATTACATTTATACTACAAAAAATATCTCATTTACTGTAGTTACAGCCCTACACAGATTCAAGGGGATGGAACACTTTCAGTGGGAGCAGTACTTAAGTTAAATTGTAGCAAAAGAATGTGGAATGGGATGTATTGTTGCAGCTATTCAGTGGGCGTGGGGTGGTGGAGGTCATGGGGTAGAAGAGAAGAAATGCAACCTTCTACATCTAATCTTCCTAATAGGCAGATATCAGAGTCCTAGATCCAGAGTGAGCCTCTTATAGATCTATCATTCAAACTCCAGATTCCTATCAAAGGTCCCTCTGATTCTCTGGATTATGGACATGGTAAATATTCCTTTGGAGAGGTGGGTGCCCTGCAAGGATTTGAGGTCAAATGGACAATCATTCTCTACACAACATTGTTAAAGTGTTGACACAAATATACACAATAGTGAAGTAGGGGGATGGGAGAGTTGTTGTCTACCTCCTTGTCAGGACCAGGAGCAAACTTGGTAATTCTAGGATAGTGAGGTGGAAAAGGTCAATACCTATCCTCATAAAAAGCCCCTTTGATGGCTCTATATTTTTGTTTTGGTTTTGGTTTTTTTTTATTTGTTCATTTTTGGTGCCTAGCCAGTATGGAGATCTGAACCTCTGAACTTGCTGGTACCAACACTGCACTCGAATCAACTGAACTAACCAGCCAGCCCATGATGTCTCTATATTTGACTGAAAAGTCTCACTTAAGCAGACCTTCTGGATGTTCTTTACTTCCCATGACTTCTTGATTACAATGACCATATTCTGGGCTTCTGTCCACGTGAGTGTTTCTTAGTGAAGAATGAGGAAGTCATTCCCTTAATAGAGGTTCAGAAACCCACAGCTGAGTCATCCGCTGGACTTGACCAGTAAGAGTGGCCTGAAAACAGAGAAACTTTGGTCCTGTCCTTGGGCAAAATCTGTTTCATTCTCACTGTTCTGTACCTCACTGTTCTGTACCTCCCATATTCAGAAGGGAAAATCAAGCTAGTTCCTGTGACTTCCCACTCTTCAGAGCTGTGGAAGTTTTTGATGCCGGCTCAGAGATATGTCATCTGTTTGCTAAAATATAATGTCTTATTAACATTCTGTGGTGAAAGATCGGCCCTGTCCTTGCCACGGGCCCTGACCCTTTTCCCATAAGCACCTTTACTCTGGCCCTAAGTGACTCTGAAATCCTTCTCCGTCTTCAGTTCTCTGTCTGGCTCAGGTCTCAGTATGCATGTCTGTTCCTACCCACGTTCCAAGGCTCTTCCCTAGCTCTTCACTTTCATAACATAAGAAGAACTGATCATCTAACTATCCCAGAATGAGAAATAGGGGTTTCCTTTTGTTGCCTAAACCATAAGAATGCAGGATCCTGAGGGAGAAGAAGGAGGCGAAAGGAGAGGCTCCCCAAAATGTTCAGTCACATCCTTGTGATGGGATTTCAAGTAGCTGGAAAGAAGGTTTTCCTGTCCTGATGGATGCAAGAAACATGAAAGGAGGTCATGCCTAGTAGGACAAGGGGTATTGGGGATTATGTAATAGGAAGAGAGGAAGAGGAAAGTCAAGTCCAGGTAAAGGAATGGAGATGACAGTGGGACTAGAGAGCCAATAGAAGTAGAGGGGAATTTGGAGAAAATACTGGAAAAGGCAATATAAAGAAATTGGCAAAAAAATTTTTAAAATGTTATACAAAGTAAACTTTCCTTACTTTAACTGAATGCACCAATGAATACAAGATACATATAGCCCTTGGGGAATAGCACAACATTGTATAAAATATTGGATCCTGATAAGGAAGAAAACAGGCCAAACTTCTTGTGCATTTTTAAATGAATCTTGAGTGCTTACATTTTGAGGAACTGGCATGAAGTTTCTGCTGTTCATCAATCCTCAAAGTGAGAAAGACAGTGGAAAGCAAAGTGGCATCATGGTTAAGAGCACAGGCTTGAAGCTAAACTGCTCATGTTTGATTCCTAGACCCACTGCTTACTAGCCCTGTCACACGTGGTATCTCAGCTTCCTAACTTGAAAAGAAAAATACCTATTTCAAGGTGTATGTGTGTGTGTGTGTGTGTGTATTACATATTAAATATATATTTATATAGAGTAATAGGATATATAGTAATATATATAGCTTACATGTACTGTGTATAGTAATTGGATCAGTGCCTTGTTAATTGTTACTGTTAAGTACGTGAACAAAATGACCAAAAAGAGAGAGGGTCAAGAGTGAGCACACCCATGAGAAAGGCACACAGATGGGAATGAGAGAAAAAGGAGAGCAACTTAGGAGGAGGCAATGAAAATAGAGCAGGAGATTAATTGAGAGAGAACCCAAATTTGAGACAGCAGTAGGTGAAATATCCAGGAAAAGTTTCTTAAAAGCACCTAACAACTTTCAAAATTTGTCATAGAAGAATGATTTTTAAAAAGGACACATTTGGATACAATTCTGGATAGAGATTTCATCTGTTTCTCACACTCATCTACGACCCCTATGGTCATGACCCACAACAATAACAGGTCAAGGATCACTACCTAGACCTCCCCAATGTAGATCAAAAGACTCAGCCAAAGGTGTCTGACAAGAAACTCACAATCTAGGAGTTGGGCTTTAGCAGATGGGACCTTCTTTCATGTGGTCCTCAATTTGTAGGGTTGGGGGAAAATGCTACTTTTGGGCTTCCAGCAAACCCCAAGATGAATCCATACACTGTTCCCCCAGGCTCCTGGACCTTGCTATGGATTTCAGTAAAAGCCTCTCAGAACCACAGCTGGTCTCAGCTACCCTTAGAGTTAAGTGAGACCAGACTCCTCTCAGGTCCCCAGTAGAGCCACAAAAGGATGGGAGACTTTATGAGGCTGTGTGAAGACCATAGGCACGTGAAGTAAGGAGAAGTCACTGCATGTGTCTTGGCCACCTCTTTTTGGTTAATCACCCGGCTGGACACACGACTCAGTTTTCCCTTTGTTCAGTTATGCCATAGCATGCTGAATGTCTCCAAATATAGCTCTCATAGATTAGGGTCTGGATCTTAGTTTCCATTCTGAGAGGAAGCACCCCAGTATCATGCACAGCAGAGCTTCTTATAACCTTTCCCCCTTCCCTGGGAGACGTGGCCACTGTATCACGAGTATATAGGTGGGGTACTAATCATGTACCCGAGTTCCAACATAGTTTTCTTGAAAACAGGCATTTAATCACCCTCCTGGAGTCAGGGTTTCCAGGTAGGACTCTTCTGCCCTCTGTTCCTCAGAAACAAATAATAGTATTTCAGAAAGAGAGAAGGAATAACCATAAGAAAGAAATGAGTTGAATTACCTCCTTTATACAAACTGATTTTTACAATTCCACTCAATGAACACTAACAAAAGAACCATCTGTACAGTTCTGCTACAAGACATTAAGTGAAGCCTTTCTCCAGTATCCATCTCTACGTTGCCTATCCCTTACCTCAATAAGCTTCTCACTACAAACGCAGGAAAAAAAGAAATAATTAAAAAAAAAATCCCAAATCTCATTCATCCTTGAAAAACATGGCTTCTATTTCCTTTCTCATCTCAGAGACTACAAAGTTTTGGGGAGGACTGGGAATATCTGACGTTCTTCTCTCCTCTTTCCATGTGCTCATAAGTGCTCACACACACATGCACGCAAGTTATTGTAAAGATTTAAAAAGATCGTTGTGATTAGTGATTAAGAAAATAAAATTGAAAACATCATTTAAGGCTGGCTGGTTAGCTCAGTTGGTTAGAGTGCAGTGTTACAAAACCAAGGCCAAAGGTTTAGATCCATCCACCGGCCAGCCACCGAAACAAAACAAAAACATAATTTGATTCCTAGAAGTTTTGCTCATTATGCATTTTTCCCAAGTAGTATATCAAAAGTGCAACCGATTTCATGCTGTATCTTCTCTCTTTACCTGTCTTTCTCTCTCAATACATATAAAGAGCAACATTTCCACTCAATCCCACTCAATTTTTTGTTTAATTTTCTTAACTTTTCCCCCAATGGAATGCAAAATGTAGAATAACTTACACCAAAAATATTTTAAAAATATTAACAAAGACTAATTATGTATAATGGGTTAAAATAATTTAATGTAATTTATTTTTATATTCTTTTGAATTTTACAAGTTGGAGAATAGAGGTAGACAGCTCTCTCTGTGAGATCCATACACCCTCGAATGAACAATTTCAAAACTCTTTCATTGATAGAAATAAAGCCCATAACCTGCCAAGGAGCTCTGGAGGGTAGTCTCCATGTGTGGAGGGCAGTTCTCACTCCAGTTCTACTTCTTTGAAGGCTTTCTGAATAATCACTGCCACCATCTAGGTGACCAGAGGTGGAGCTTTTCCACATTAATATGCTTACTGAACTTTTATCTCATTTTTTGTTTTCAAACATAGGGCAGAGATGAAGCTGAAATTGTGATTAAAGTGTTTATTAAAGGCTCCATGTAAACTACAGGGAAAGAAAAACAAACAGTGTCTGGGAGGCAGGTAATCTGGTTTATACAGCTCACTTTTCTCACCTTCTAGTTGGTGCTTCTCCTTGAGGAACCTTGGCTGTCTGATCCTGTCTGCATCCACCACCTGGAACTGAAACTCTGCATCTCTACCCAGACTGTCCGCATCCAGGAAGGGGCGGGGATGGGAGAAGGTAAAGAAGCTTTCCTTCCAGCTGTGCTGTGTTTCCTTTCTGAGAAGGGATCCTTCTCAGATTAACATCAAGGTTGATGACTTAGCCTTCTAGGTGCATCAGAATCACCTGCAAAGCTTGTTAGACCATAAATTGCTGGTCCTCAACCACAGATGTTCTTGATGCACTAGATCTGGGCTAGGGCCAGAAAGTTTGGATTTCAAATGATTTATAAGGTGCTGTTGGTGGTTCTGGTCCCTGGACCATACTTTGAGAATCTCTGATGTAGCCCAAAAAAGATGGTATTTTTACGTTGTATGAGTAGGGACAATTTAAAGAAAAATCTTATTGGAAAGCACAAAGTCCAGCTGTGGACTTGCCAGTGGTTTGCGGTGGGGAGAGCAGAGTGGTGGGAGGTGCAGCCCCTTCTGCCCACACAGCCACAGCTCTTTTGGGGAGGGGGCGATGGTTACCATGTAGCACACTTTGTTTTCGTGGTCTAGGAGGTAAAGCAACAAGATGCATGACTGGTTTTTACAGGCCCAGACAGCCCCACCTTTGAACTATTCCCTTCCCCACTCCAACACCACAACCAGTAGATGACCAAAAAATGAACCCTAACTACAGGGGTTCTCAGAGTGTGGTTCTGAAAACCTTGGGGCTCTTAAAGTCAAAATTATTTTAATAACAATATTTAGACATTATTTTCCCCTTGAACTTTTATTTTTCTACCAGAGTACAGGAGAATTTTGCAGGGACTACATGACATGTAATATCAGAAAACACTGAGTGGAAAACAGATATGAAAATCCAGATGTCATCTACAAAGCCAGACATTAGAAGAGATTTGCAAAAAAGTGTAAAACAATGTGACTCTAATTATTTTTATAATTTTGGAAAATAGAACTATTTTTCCCAAAATATTGTTACATATTATAATTTTATAACTGTTATTAAAAATTATTAATAAATACATATTTAATGATTTCCAGTTTTAATTTCTAATATGGCATATCTTGACATTAAAAACCCACATAAATAAAAGCTTTGGGGGACCCACAGTGATTTTTATCAGCTTAATTTAGGTGTAACTTATAGACCATAAAATTCACCCACTTAATAGATAGGTACAGTTTGATGATTTTAATAAATTTTTGTTAAATTTATTTCATGCCACCATCACCAGATCCTCTTTTAGAACACTTCTATCCTTCCCAAAAGATCTCTCCTGTTCTTTAACAATCAGTTTCTCGTAGCATCCCTGGCCTCAGGCAAACACTAATCTTTCTGTGTATAGAGTTTTGCCTTTTTAGAAATATCACATATGTAATTATACAGTATATAATCCTTGTGTCTGGCTTCTTTCACTTAACATAATGTTTTTGAGAGTCACCATGATTTTGTGCAAATGTGGGTTGCATATTCCATAGTATAAATATACTAAATTTTATTTATCTATTCATCAGGTGATGGACATTTGCATTGTTTCCAATTTTTGGCTACCATGAGTAATGTTGCTGTGAAATTCACTAGCAAGTTTTTCATTTATCATGGGTAGTTGCTTAGGAATGAAAGTAGGGAATTATTTGCTGTGTATGTTTAATTTTTTAAGAACATGCCAAACTGCTTTTCAAAGTGGCTGTACAATTTTACACTGCCACCAGCAATCTATAAGCTTATAGTTTCTCCACATCTTCATCGACACTCAGTATTTTCAGTCTTTATTATGTAAGCCATTTCCTTTCCTAGTGTGTAGTGGTATCTCATTGTGGTTTTAATTTGCATGTATCTTACTAATGACTTATGATGTTGAGCATCTCTTTATATCCTTACATGCCATCCAAATATCTTCTTTAGTGAAACATCTACTCATGTATTTCAGGTTGTACAAGAGTTTCATTGGATATTTTCTCAATTATTGAGTTGTAGGAGTTCTATTTGATATAAATGCTTTATCAGATATATGTTTTGTAAATATTTTCTCTCAGTATTTGGTTTATCTTTTCATTGTATTATCTCTGTTGGTGAACAAAAATTTTAATTTTGATAAATCCATTTGTGTTTTTTAATGTTTCTTTTTCTGATACCATATGCAAGAAATATTTGTTAAACACAGGTCACTGATTTTTTTCTTTGATTACTACCAGAAGTTTTATATTAGGCTTACACTTAGGCCAATAATATATTTTGAGTTAAATTTCGTGTATGGTGGGATTTGGGTTTGAGGTTCATTTTTGCACATGAATTTCAAATGTTTAAGCACTATTTGTGGGAAAGGTTATCCTTTACTCCTTCAAATGATCTTGTCAATCAACCGTATATATATATATATATATATATATATATATATATATGGACTCACACAATACATATATGTCTTTTTTACTTGGTATAATGTTTCTGAAATTTACTTATATTGTAGCATGTATCAATATGTCATTATTTATTTATATATAATTATATTTTTCTGATAATATCTCAATGTATGGATATATTATATTTTGTTTAGCCATCCAACATTGCTGGAGATTTGTATTGCTGTCACTCTTTACTATTATAAATAATGCTATCATGTACATTTGAGGTCAAGTCTCTGTATAGACATATGTTTTCATTTCTCTTGGGTAGATACCAAGAAATATAATTTCTGAATTTTCTCATAACATTATGTATAATATTTTAAGAAAATGAAAAATTGTTTTTCAAAGTGGCTGAACCATTTTACATTTCTACCAGTAATTCAAGAAGGCTTCCATTTCTCCGTATGCTTAGCAACAAACGTCATTGTCTGTCTTTCACATTATAGCTGTTCTGTTGGGTCTATAGTGGCATATAATTGTGGTTTTAATTTAAATTTTCCTAGTGAGATATTGAGCCTCTTTTTGTGTACTTATTAGTTATCTCACAGAGTTGCAACACGCATACCATTCATAAGAATAAATGTGAAATAAATAAATGCAAGAGGTCTTAACTTACCTATTAGAAGAATAAAGTATTTTATGTAAGCTCAAAATATAAATCCCAATATGTTCTGTATACAAGAAGCACACCTAAGGCAAATAACTCAGAAAGGCTACAAGTGAAGAAAAGGGCAAAGTTATGTCAGAAAAGTGGAAACATTAAGAAAGCAGCATCTGTGGTCCTGATAACAAACTAAGTAGAATTCAAACCAACAACATTCAGTGTGACAAAGAAAAACATTTTGATGCTGTCAAAATTTACAATTAAAAAATTTAAAATTATGAATATCTGTGTATCAAATGTATAGCAACCAAAGTAATAAAGCAAAAAGTTAAAAGAGATGCTCAGAAACCTAGCTAGAACACACTAAAATTAGGAGATATTTATATAGCATTTTTAATGCAAGACAGATGAAGAGGCTAAAACAATATAAATAAGCATATGAAAGACCTTAAGATTATGATTAGTATCATAGACCTGTTTATTTCTACACTGTGGAATTTACTGATATTTTCATTGTGATGTAATTTATGGGTTTTTTTGTTTGTTGGTTTCAGGGAATATTTTATATTCTTTTGAGAAAAATGTGCATTCTCTATAATCAAGACAAATAATTACACACACACACGCCTGCACAAACACACAGTAGTTATGATTAAGCCTCAGATACAGGAAGGCAGCGTGTTCCTAGGGCTTGTGGGTGGGAATCCTGCACTGTTCCCAGCTCTGGGCTTTAATCCACCACATATCTGCTCCTTTCTTCTCTTTTACTTGTATTTCCTTTTCCCTGCTCTGAGCTGAAATAAGTTTTCACCAGTGTCCTAGAAGCAATAGTATTTCTTAATCTTCCTACAGTGATTTATGCTTTTCTTGCATTGGAGAGATATGTCTTTCTCATCATGATCTTCATACTTTTCTCTTTGCTGACAAAATACTTAGTATACATTAACTCAATGACAGTTAAATCTTCCAAATCTTCCAAAAGAAGAAGCATTTGCCAACTATGTGTGGGTTTTGCTTGTAATAGTGAGAATAGCTTAGGATGTCATAGAAAGATATGCAGAGTAACTATGAAATACAAGGCCCTACAAGAGAGACAAAAACAGCTATTGTGTGTGCAATGTCCCAGACACCTGGAAGAACCAGCATGTGTTTACCACAGAAAGTAAGAGGGAAGTCATTTCCACAAAAAGAGCAAATGTCTAGAAAGTGTATGAGGCATGAAGAATGACAAGCTTCTACTGTATGGCAATGGTAATAAGCAAGACCCCAGCAGGAGCTTAACTTCACCAGTGGATATGCGGTGGTTTGTCCTTCTAGGGCTTCCTCTGTGAAGAAAAGAAAGAAAGACAAAAGTAAGAGGGGACTCAGAAATGAGGGAGATTGGCATTTTTGTAGATATCTGCCTCTACTGAAGGAATAGGGACACTGAATAAGGAAATGACATTTCATCAATGCAAAGCACTTTTTATGTCCCTTTAGTTACCCTTGTTCTCAAAAGGCCTTATTCCTGTCAGACTCATTTATTTTTTACTGGATTTCTCACCATATACATCACTACATTTGCATACAAATTACCTCTTTAAAAATATATGTAGTACATATATTTTCCCATGTATCAAAGATTTCTGTTTTTATATGAAAATTCAAAATGAGAAATAAAATTTGGGAAGCTTCTATCCAAATATTTTTGGGGACAGAAATTGTCGGCTAATGGATCACAAGATTTTGGCCAAAGCTATCCCAACACTGAAGATAAATCTGTCAGGCTTGTATCATCTGGGTTCAACTGGAGAAGTGGAGACAGTAAGAGGGAGAGAAGGAGGGAGGGAGGAAGAACAAGGGAATTGACTTAAATGACTATGCGGACTGGCTCAGCAAGTCAGAGATCAGTGGACAATCATTTAGAAAGAAAAAAGAATAGAAAAAGAAAAGAAAAAGAATTAGCAGGCTGGAATCTAACTAGCACAGCCAAAGATGATGCTGTCCACAGGCAGTCAGGAGCATTTGGAGCAATGTGGACCCATTTGCTGTTTGGAGATTTATTCAGGGAATACCTGAACTTTCTTTAATGGCATCTCATTGATTAAGCCAAGTTCACATGGATAATTTCCCTAGTTCACAGTCAAGATTACAGACTTTAACTGCATCTGCAAAATCCCTCCACAGCAGTCCCTAGATTAGTATTTGCTTGAATAACTGGGAAAGCTGTGTGTGCTACAAAACGGCTGCCTCCCTCTCTTACATCCTTGCAGTTTAGCCAGGTTAACACATCAAAAACCATTACAAAGCTATATGCCACTGGATTTAAAAGGTATAAAAAATATAGTTTGTTTCATACCACGTTTAATTTGCAGGATACCCTAAGGAGAGAATGCCCTAATTATGTAGTCCATAACTAAATAGGTACTATTTTAGTTAACATTTTTACTGTAATGTTAATAATATTATAATGCAATTAACTAATGATAATAAGGTGAAAGTCTGTTTTTTTAGATCATCCACTGTGAGCTTGACTAATTTCAGTGCATTTCTAATTTTATATTCTTCAGTAGTATGAATTTTTTGGTGGTAGTTGTTGCCATGTGGATGCATTGGATTTAAAATAATAATTCTGTTAAAAACACACACACAATCCTTTATGTGCTAAATCAGTATTTATGAACATCTTCATTTATATAATGTGTTGAATATTATACAGTATTTTTTACTGACTTATTCTCCATATCGTAACGCATTCAGTTTATACTCTATTGTATCAGCTCATTTTCTGTTGCTTTTAATGGAATACCTGAAACTGGGTAATTTATTAAAAGACAAAATTTACCCCTCACAGCTTTGGAAACTGGGAAGTCCAAAGTCCAGGGGCACGTCTGGTGAGGGCATTCTTCTCAGTGGGAACTCCCTCCAGAGTTCTGTGGCGACACAGGGTACCACATAGACAGGGCTGAGCAAGAGCGTTTTAACGTGCTGACTTGCTCTCCTTATAAAGCCACCAGTCTACTCCCTGATAACCCATTAAATCTTTAACCCATTAATCCCATTACTGAATGGATTAATATATTCATGGGGACACAGTCCTCATGATCCAATCACCTCTTAAAGCCCCCACCTTTCAAATACCATCGTCAGATTTTCCACCTTCTTAACACTGTTATAATGGAGACCAAGCTCCAACATGAGCTTGGAGGGACATTCAAACCACAGCAAATATTTCTTTTTTTAACTACTGAAAATAATGCTACTAAAACATATCCTTTTATATATCTCCTTCTTTGTGAGAAATTCTGTTTTAAAGATTCTAGAGATGATATTTCATGTTTAAAAGGGTTTGTGGATATGATTTTGACAGGTACCTTGGAACTGTGCTGATACAGAGTGGGATGGTCCTATAGAGTGGTGACTCTTCTGAACTTGTGTCCTAAACCATCCACTGAATGAGAAGGAGTACAGTGAGTGGACCCAACTCAGATCCAGGTGAATTGAGTGGTCCCTGCAGCCCCCAGCACCAGGAATGAAATGGAACCACCTGCCTGGGATCTGCTGCTTTATGCTCTAGGAAATTTTTGAGAACAAAGTCTTCAATGAACAGGAGCCTGCAGAATGGGGGTATAATGACCAGGGGCCCAGCAGGCATGTGCAGTGCAGCTCCACCAGCAGTGAGGGAGGGATTAGGAATCTCTCCCTAGAGGGAGGCACATTTAGAAAAGGAACCAGAGCCCTTGATGCAGCAGGTATAGAGTGGGGCAATTCCAAATTGTCTTCTTGAGAGTGCATGTCCCCCTCAACTACTCCCAACCCCCCCCCACACACACACACATAACACCTACACACAACAGTGCTCCTGTTGCTGGGATTCTGGGTTTTCCTCCGGATTGCTGCAGGAGTGAGGCGCCAGGGGGGAGCCACCATACACCTCAGCCCACTGCCCATGGGTCATGTCGGCGCCTTGGCTTCTAGCTCCAAAACAACTACAGCAGATTCTCAGGGAACCGACCTGGTTTGTGCCCCTGACTTTTCAGTATTGTCACCTGCTACTGGTTGGTAGTTGGGTGTCCTGCCACTCTAACCTGCGGATGAACAGTGCACATAGTGGTTACCAAAAACCTGTTTGGTGACTAGTATGTCTATGACTGGGGAGGGTTTTGATGGATGGCTGTGGGTAGTTTTTGCGGATATGTAAATTATCGTTCAGTTAAATCATGATGTTGTTCTGTATTGCTCTGTTGTTATTATTATTTAGTTCTTGTAGAATAAAGTCAACTATTTATTCTAGAAATCTAATTATACTGACAATGCTTCAGGCTGCTTTTCTTTGGCATAAAAACTTGACATCCTAAAAAGTGGATTAGAATTTACTAATGAGAAAGTTGACATTTGGTTGCTTAAAAATAGTTTGTTTCTGCATTACAATACCTATTTTTTAAAGGAGAAAGAGAATAATAGAAATATCTTTCTTCTTTTAACTAACTAAATGTATAAATTGAGCTATGGAAAAGTATTGAGAATATAAGGGTAGAGTTGGTCCTGAGATCTAGCAAAAGCTATGTGAGTGAATGTTCACAGCTGAAATTTAGCTCAGGGGTCTTTGCCAGGTGGCTTCAGGACAGAGGGAGGTGAAGTTCAAGAGGGAGATTTAGTTTTGCCCTTGGTTCCAGCACCCAGCTCCCCTGGAGGGAGCCAAACAAACCCAGCTCAAGAGCTAGATGGGTAACTGGGACCTTCTGCCCTTCTGAAATAAGTCCCATCTCACCCAAGAAATTTCTATTTCACTGGGCTGCTGCTGCAGTGCAGTTTTTATGTAGATGGGGCCCAGGGACAGAGAACCCAACTGTCCAAGTGGCAATGTGTCAGGCAATGGCTCCCAGGAACTTAGGGTGCAGTGCAGGCTCCTCTCTTCCAAGAACTTGATCTCAGGAGAGTGTGAGGAAAAACCTCAGGCTCCATCCATCCTCAAAACTTTCCAGGAGTAGCCACAGCTTATGGAATGGAAGGGACTTCACCAGCGTTAAATGAGAAGTACTCTAGGTAGTTTAAAAAAGGTCCTCATGTCCAGAAGTGCCTAGTAGCTCCTTAAGATACTGGACACAAGAGAGATGTGGTTAGAGTGTCCTTACAGAGGTGACATCCAACCCTGGACTCAAGAGTCATGGTCCTGCAGGGCCCATCTGTCAGAGCAAGGACCTTGCAGACCATCTCAGCTGAGATCTGCAGGTGCTCCAGCATTGATAGTCCTGAGCGTCTGTTCTCTGGAACCTGCTCCTGCTCATCAGTGAGGTCCTAGGCAGGCTCCTTTACTCAGCACATTCTCAGTAAACATTAGGAGTGAGGTCTTCCTGGTCCAGACACCCCTGGTGGAGTGAAGTCTGCAGGGGGTGGTGGGGTGGCCTCAGAGCCACTCTTCTGCCCTTTTGGTTCTCAAAGTCTGCACCCCTCTCCTCCAGTGCCTGCCATTCAAGGAAATCAGGTTGGGATGCCTGTCGAGCAGAGCAAAGCTGCTAAGTGGGGATGGTGCCCTGAAGAGCTCAGACTCACTGCACTTGTATGAAAGAGCAAGGAAAGGGGAAAGCGACAATCCTGTTGGTGGAAACTGTAGCATCCCTATTTTTTCTGGGATTCACCCAGTGCTGTTCCTTCCCATCACGAAGAGACCAAAAGTTCAGGCTGGGAAGGTCCAGAAAACCCAGACCGAATTAAATGGAGCATCTGAGCCTTCTAGCCAGAAAGCCAGAAACGCCTCTGTGCCTGAGTTACTACTGGGTTCCGGATTTCAATTGTTTCCAGGGTAAAAAAGAAAAACAGTGTGGTGAGAGCCTTCCCACCCTTCTCGAATGAGTTCTTTCAATCAAGGTATATTTTTAGGTTCAGCACAAATTATCTCTCTTCCACTATGGCAGCTTCAAGGAACAAATAATGTACTGGAGAAAGAAGTTTTTAACCAAAGACTGGGAAGTAATTTGTGCTGAAAAGCGCAGAGGGAAGTTTACAAAGAGCCTATGCTGGGGGTGTCCTAGAAAAATTTACTTGAATTCATGAACTCTAAAAGTAAGTTTTAAGTAAGAATTTAAGAAAACAGTTATTGCAGGAAGAGTCTCCTATTACTGCCAACATCCAGAGACTATGTCGGTACAAGTACCCCAGAGGGAGAGGAGCCTGGACCCAGAGTTGGCTGTCCTAAAGGTTGAAGAGAGAATGCCGCACCGCTTCCATCTTTCACTGTTCTGTGATATGAGGAAACACAATCTAAAACCAGCCAAGCTTTGGAAAGGAACTTTGTGAGAAGGAGAGGCTAAGAAGCCTGAGGTAGAAAGAAAAGGGAAGGAAGACTTTAAAGGTGGAGAGAAGAGGGAAGAAAAATAGTATGTTGCCAATCTTCTTCTGGATTCCATAACTTCTCTATACGTGATCCTAGTTCCTATCCTGCTGATTTGTAATAGATCATGTATTTGTTATATGCTGTTTGGCCTTAGCACATATTATTCTTTGTACAGCCTCCACCAACACATTGGTCCCTCCACCAACACATTGGTCCCACACAATGTGTTTAAGAAAGAATCATTCCAATCAACAATAAGAGACACTAAGCATAGAGGATGGGTAAACACTGGCTGGGCACAAACAGAACAGGTGGTCCAGGAGGGCCAATAAATGGGGAAAAATATATTTGATATTCCAGGTTTGAAATCAGAAAGGTGTATGTTGGAATCTAAATTCTACATTTTACTGGAGGAGAGACTCTGATAGTGTTACTCTTTCCCTTCCACCTTATATATATAAAAGAAAACTAGGACAGTAAAAGATTTCCTGCAGGTTGAAGTGGGAATTCTATGCAGCGTGTGCTAAGAAAAGCAGTGTTTGGCACGATGTCATCTTCCCTAATGAGATCATTCTCTTCATCTCTTCATGACCTTTCCTGTTTAGCACAAAGTTCATTATTTTGTAGAGAGAAATTGGAGGAGGAAATGGTGTGGACTAGTTCAAAATTATAAAATGAAAAAATAAAGTGAGAAGAAAGAGACTACCAGAGGGAGCCTGAGACATGCAGAGGGAGCCTGAGGCCAGGAGGCAAAAGAGAAGTTGTCACAGAAAAATGTTCTTTAGCAAAGAAGAGAACTTCTACAGATGTTTCTCCATTGTGAGAAATTCAACACCTAACAATTACCTATCAAATATTTTGTGAGGGACTATATACATTGGTTTTACAAAGTTGTTAACCATAGGTCAGTTTCATGATAGTATATTCCCATACTGTGAAACTAATTAAGAACCAATATTTACACTATTTTCCTGGAAACAAGTATTTCATACTTAACCAATTCACCATTCCCATTCCTACCATTGCATAGGAGGCTAGAGATGATCATTTATCACAGATCTTTCCAGTGTTTTCCAAAGATGACTTACTACAGAGAAGGATGTGTGTGTGTTTTAATCAAAAATTAAAGATTTAAAGTCTGTATGGGTAGAATCTAATTCTTTCTGACTCCTGGCTGCAGAGACCTGTTTTTATGATGGGGAAGAGAGGCAAGTTGGGAAGCACAGTGGCCCCTCACCCTCCAGGACTGTAGCATCCCTGGGAGCTTGTGAGGCTTCATGTTTCCCTGCAGGCTTAGGAATCTGAAGGAAGTCATCAATGGCTAGGGCAATGTGACCTTCCTGAAATCCACGTGTGGCCCTCTGCTCAACTCCTTCCCCTGCTTCTCTCTCCAAATCCATGTGATCTGAGTTTTCTCTTTTTCTGTGCTCAAGATCGGATGCACAGTATTTACCCAGCTACCTGCTGCAGCCAGTGCTGCCCTGACCTGAGTCAGGCAGAAATTTTATAAAATAAAGATGGTACAAATTATGATAAAATAATTTCTCAGTCCATCATACAGAAAGCACCATGGTGTATTCTTTCTTTTTCTTTTCTTTTCTTCTTCTTCTTTTTTTTAAGTTGTACTTCAATTATGAAAGAATGGTGCTTGGAAAATTAGCTTACTAATTGAAAAAGTATGTGTGAAGATTGCTTTGTTTTTTTTTTAAAGTGCAACCTTCATGTGAGAATAAGTGTCTGAGATGATAACATTCATAATTAGAAAAGTTTACTATAGATTCAATTAAACATTAAACTGAGTGTAGTGGATTGAATTATGTCCCCCAAAACTCACTGAAGCTTGAATTGTGTCCTCCAGGTTTTATGTATTAGAAACTTACCCCCACTGCTACTGTTAAGAGGGTGGGAAATCCTATTATAGTAGTTGATAGGTGGAGCCTTGAAAAGGTGATTAGATTGTAGGACCGTGCTGTAGTGAATGGATTAAAAATGGTAGTCAGGAGCATGGTTCTAAGGGCTTTAAGAGAAGAAAGAAGAGACTACCTCTCTCTCTCTGCTCTCTGTCCGCTCTCTCTGCTTCCACCATCTTGCAATGTGAGGCCCCTGGGTCACTGTCACCACCAGCAGATGGTCTTTGGACTTCCCAGCCTCAGAAACTGTAAGCAATAAATATTGTTTTTCTTTATAAATCACCCAGTTTCAGATATTTTGTTATAAGCAACTTTAATAAATGGACTAATATAGAAACCAGAGACGTGGGGTGTTGCTTATGACAAGTACTTAGAAATCTGGAAGGAGCTTTGGAACTGGGTGTTAGACAAATGTTGGAGGAGTTTGGAGGACTCAGAAGAAGACAAAAAGATGAGGGAAAGTTTAGAATGTCTTAGAGACTGGTTATGTGGTGGCAAGCAGGATGCTGATAGAAATATGGACTGTAAAGACCATTCTAAGGAGGTCTCAGAAATAAGAAAGAGTTTATTGGAAATGGGGGCAAAGATGAACCTTGCTGTGAACTGGCAAGGAATTTGGCTGCATTGTGTCCATGCTCTAGGACTTTGTGGAAGTTGGAACTTAGTATGTGTGAATCAGATATTTGGCAGAAGAAATTTCTAAGCAGCAAAGCATTAGAGAAGCTGCATGGCTACTTGTAACAGCCTACACTGAGTTATGGCAGCAAAGGCATGACATAAAGCCAGAATTTAAAAGGGAAGCAGAGTGTAAAGATTTAGAAAATTTGCAGCCTGGCCATGTGGTAGAGAAGCAGAGAGCATGTAATGGTTCAGCCTGGAGACCATCAGCTAAGAAGATTAGTACAAAGGAAAGGGATTATCAAGAGAAGGAGAAAAAAGGCCCTGAAGGCATTGCAGAAGCTTCTGGGCCAACTATTCCATTTCTGGCCCAAAGACCTAGGTAGACAGAATGGTCGTGGGGAACAGACTTGAGGAACCCTCCATGGGCTCACTGCCCATGACCACCTCTGGAAGCTGCCTCCAGCACCAGCATCCCAGCTGCTTTGGCTACTCCAGCTGTGGGTAAATTGGCCCCAGGTGTGGCTGGACGTGAAGCTTTGGAATATACTAGCTTGAAGCCTTGCAGCATCCACGTGGTGTTAGGTCTGCAGGCTTGCAGAATGCCAGAGCTGTGGAAGATTTGGGAGCCTCCACTGTGATTTCAACAGATGTATGAAAAAGTCTGGGGGCCCAGGAAGAGATCTGTCACAGGGGCAGAGTCCCTGCATAGAGCCTTCATTAGAGCAATGCCAAGTGGAAATGTTGTTTCAGAGTTTGTTTCAGTCTGTTTTGTGTTGCAATAACAGAAATACCTGAGATTGGGTAATTTATAAAGGAAAGAGGTTTATTTGGCTTATGATTCTGGGACAGCTGCATCTGGCATGGGCCTCAGGCTGCTTCTAATCATGGCGGAAAGTGGCAGGCAGCTGGCAGGTACAAGCAGATCACATGGCAAGAGGAAGCAAGAGAGAGAGAGAGAAGGTGCCAGCGTCTTTTTAAGCAACGAGCTCTCACGTGAACTAATAGAGTGAGAACTCACTCATTAATCTGCCCTCCCCCAGGGAGAGCATTAATCCATTCATGAGGGATCTGCCCCCATGACTCAATCAGTTTCCAACACTGCCACATTGGAGATCAAATTTCCACATGAGTTTTGGAGGGGACAACACATCTAAACTCCATCAGAGTTGTAGCAGAAAACCTCAACAGCACCACACTTAATGGAGCTGTGGGAGCAGAACTGCCACGGAGATCCCAGACCTGTGGAGCTACCAGAGTGGAACACCAGCCTGGGAGAGCTGAAGTGTGGCCTGAGTCCAGGAAAACCATCGAAGCGGAGCTGCCCACAGACTTATGGACCCAACCCCTGCACCAGCATTCAGAGGACACCAAACATGGAGTCAAGGTACATGATTCACTAGCTTTGAGATGTAACACCTGCCCTGCTGGGTTTCAGATTTGTTTGGGTCCTATTCCACCTTTCTTTTGGAACAGGAATGTATACACTATGTTTGTCCCACCATTATATCTTGGAAGTAGATAACGTGTTGATTTCACAAATGGGACTTTGAACTTTGGACTTTAGAGCTAAAACAAATTAAGACTTTGGGGATAAAATGAATGTATTTGTGTGTAAAAAAGACATGAGTTTTGGGGGCCAGGGGCAGAATGTAGTGTATTAAATTATGTCCCCCAAACTCACTGAAGCTTGAAATGTGTCCCCCAAGTTTTATGTATTAGAAACTTAGCCCCCACTGTGACTGTTATGAGGATGGGAAATCCTATTATGGTAGTTGAAAGGTAGAGCCTTGAAGAGGTGATTGGATTGTAGGACCATTCTGTAGTCAATGGGTTAAAAACGGTAGTCAGGATCGTGGTTTTGAGGGCTTTAAGAGAACAGAGAGGAGACTGTCTTTCTCTGCTCTCCCTGCTTCCACTGTCTTGCAATGTGAGACCCCTAGGTCACTGTCACCACCACCAGATGGACTTTGGACTTCCCAGCCTCAGAAACTGTAAGCAATAAATGTCATTTTTCTTTATAAATCACCCAGTTTCAGGTATTTTGTTATAAGCAATATAAACAAACTAATACACTGAGCAATATCCATACGTATTTATCTCTATTTCTATCTTCATCTGTATTTCAAAGGTTGTGCCTAAGCACCTTTAGCTAGTTAGATTTTTGCCCTCTAGTATTCATGTGTGTTTGGCTTGGGGATGGCTTTCATGATTCAGGGAATTTATAATTAAGTCCCACACTAAGTCATGGACTAGTGGCTAGGAGATTCCCTTTCTGGTTACTTCTGAGACAGTGCATGGGCAAGTCTTACAGATCACAAAAGATGACTGTCATTTAATTTTTAATCCCAGCTCTAGGCATCACCCCCTGGAGCAGAGTAGCTTATTGCTCACCCTGTGTTCACTCAGAAGTTGTGCTTTAGCTCTTACAGCCAGTAGGAGTCAAGGCTCTTTGATGATGGATCAATGAGTGGATCAATGAATACTTCCAAATCTGTCCACATCCCACTTTGATTGCTCTTGAGTGGGTGTAGCCTAGCACAGATGCAGTCTCCGAGGTCCCCGGGAATGAATGAGATTCCAGGAGGGCTTTTCTTGGCTATCTCTTTACCTGGTTCTCTCTGTTAAAACTTCTGGCTGATGAGACATTTCACTTGTTGCTGCTACACAAAAATGGAGATTCTAGGCTCCTCTTAAGTGCCTGTAACTGGGATCTCCATTATTTTTGACAATGTCCTTAAGAGTGCACTTCACCATGCTCCATTCAAAATCAGCCATTACTCTCAGGCAGTGAGCACAGCTCTCAGTGTTCATGACCTGGCATTCCTCCTTAACAGAATCCCTGGATCATTGCACTGGAGTTGACAGTGAGACAGTGGCGTGCTTCTCCAGCACTCACACACAGTCTACAAGTCTGCATTGGGAGAAAGGGATGGTATCTCCTTGTCTTTTGTTTTATGCCTTGAAGCATGGAAGATACCAATGAGTAAACTTGGGTGTGGCAATCAGGGATGTGCTGTTCTGGGGTAGAGATTGTACCCTATGAGTGGAGGCTGTGTGGGGAAAGGCAGCACTATCCTTGGGGTTGCATTCCCTGAGAATATTACTTTCACAACATGTGGCTGGGGCTGCTGGAAAACACAAGCAGACTGCTCCTCCCGGGGTGAAACCTTAATTCTAGACTGCGAGTCGAGGGTATTAGGAGACTCTGTCTCTGCCTCACCATCTTTGAGAAAGGCTTTCGTAATATGGAGTGTGGGTGATGGGAGGTGGTTATGGATCAAACGTCACACACTCTCACTGTCTCCTTGAGATTTACTACAGTTTCTTGAAAAAATGTTTCTTCATTTGCTATATAACCTTATGATGATTTCCAGATACTTTAGATGGTGTGTTTTGTTTTGTTTTTTAATAATTTCCACCAGTTAAAAGGTCTGTTCACTGAGGAGAGGATCCATGGAGTTCCTCACACAGGTGTTCTCGTATGTATTTTTGTTCGTGAGAATATTCTTTTTATAGAGAGTTTGTTATAAATATATTTTTCATATTCTTCCTGTGTGACTAAACCTCACCTTCTTCATTTTCTAACTAGTCTTCTGAATTGAGTTGATTTCTTAACTCTTCTTGCCTTATTATTTTTTGTCTTAAAATGAAAATAAGAGTAATACCTTTCTTTTATAATTGTTTCAAGATCTTGAAAAAGGTAGTGCACTTAAAATTCTGCTATCCACTGCCTGCAAATAGTGTCCCTTTTATAATTCCTAGGTGTTTCTCTGAATGCATTCTCAAATTTTCATGAATTATTCTTGAATATTAACAATTAATTCTTTTTATGAAGGTGCAGTCATAAAGTAATTCATATTCAAGAACATATCCTATGGCATAGATGATTCTAATGATGGAAGGGGCTAAAACATAATTTAAACTTGAGTTCAGTTTAATTGGCTTTATTTATCTCTCCACAGTAAATGTTAGCCATTCTCCCTTATTGTTTTAATCTTTTTTATTCTAATACACAGAGATATTATATATAAGATGAGGATGGTTAGAAGTGTATAATGCTGTTAAAATATAAACTACTACAGAATTGTATGTTTGCCTCACTCTTATCATTGAAATGGCTTATTATGCAACATATCTGTCATTAGACCTGTGGATCAGGCCTGCTTTGCATGGGTGTATTCAGACTTTCTTAAACTTTACTCTGAGCAATCTTCTTATTGAATAAACATTGTTTTAAATAAACTCAAAACCACATATTTAATAGTCTGAGTATTATTGTTGTCTGCCAATCCTCTAGTGATTAGTTTGTATTAAATACTAGAAAATTCAACATTATGCATGAGATTTGATATAGAATAGGGGAGGATGTGCATAAGTTATATATAAATAGTATGCCATTTTATTTAAGGAACTTGAGTGTCCCTGAATTTTGGTATCTGCAGGGGGTCATGAAACCAATCTCCCATGGATACAGAGTTACACTTACACATATTATCAATATGAGAACAACGTAGATATTTCTAATTATAGGGATATTTTAACATTGAAAAATTCTAAGACCTAACTAAATTTGGAACCTTATTAAAATGGAATATGGCTCCTGAGTAGTCTATATTTTCTGAGTCAAAACTTGAGTTTTATTGTCTATTCTGGTAAGTGTTCCGAGATAACTGTGTCTATAAGGGGTTATCAGT
Source organism: Cynocephalus volans (assembly GCF_027409185.1). Taxonomy (NCBI): domain Eukaryota; kingdom Metazoa; phylum Chordata; class Mammalia; order Dermoptera; family Cynocephalidae; genus Cynocephalus; species Cynocephalus volans. The sequence goes on from NC_084463.1 coordinate 83,792,909, forward strand.
GAAATTACTGAAATATTCTAAATTTTCAGTCTTGTTTTCTGTATCATTGTCATTTTGTTAAATTCTGAGTCCTTTGACAGTCTGTGTCTGTTACAGGAACTTTGATCAGCCTGTGAATTTGATAAGCAACTCTCCCTGTTGTTTTTGGTTATATTTGGTAGCCTTTAAACCATCATGTAATATATTTTTATTAATTATTTCATGCATCTATTATTTTATTCAAATATTTATCAAGTATTAAGTGTATCTTAACCTTTTTGTACTCCTTTAAATATACCTGTGTGAAGTGCTAACATGATCCTTCTCTTCTTATAATTTATAAAACCAGCAGAGAAAGGACCAATATTACATTGTGAGTTTTACAAAGAAAAGTACAAAGTTTTCTGAGTCCACTTAACAAGTGAACTAATCTAGTCCAGGAACATAAGCAAGAATTCCCTGAAGAAGAGATGTTAAAACTTACACTTGAAGAAATGGCAAGAAACAGATGTGCAATGGGGAAAGAGAATTCCAGGTTAGTGGGAAGAAATTTTGTCTTGCATTAACCAATTTAACCTATTAAACTGGATAAATACAGGTTTTTTGGGGGGGGGGGTTGTTTTTTACCCTAACTGGCTTAGAAATCAAGTGAAAAGAAAAGACACAGCATAGATATTGCACAGTATTCTGAGATTATTTTTATTTTAAGAAAATTGAAACACTTCTAAAAGGAGTAGAATCAATACATTTTATAAGGGTAGATGACACTGAAGACCATCAAGTAGGCACCAAGTCAGCTTTCTCAGGAGCTGGCATTCCAGATACATGTCGTCAGGTTTCAGACCTGTCTCTGATCATGTGGTTCCAGCGCAAAAGAAAGGTCGCAGAGGAGAAGAGAAGGAACAGGAGAAGAGACTGCAGATGAGGGAACTATGGGCCGCATTAACAAAGCTCAGTGTACCACATTCATAATCCAGGAACACCCCTACGGGGCCGAGAGGCCTTTCCACGTAGTGAGGCAGGAGTGGGGAGGAGGTGAAGAGACGGCAGCAAGTCTCCTCCTTGACACAGAAAAGTAGAAAAATCCCCTCGGAGTTAACCATCATGTCATTCCTCTTTGTCCAGGAATCATTACAAAATCCAATGATCCAGTTCCCACACACCCCCACATCCACCTCCCAGTAATGTCGGCCAGAAGTGAACGGCTGGGCTCCCCATGCGAGGAAACACTTTGACCTTGTTGGATTATGGACAACATCGAGAAGAGCAGGAGTAGAGAGCAAATGTCTCAGATCTTCAAACAGGGGCATGTGACAAGCAGCTATTTCATCTTCCCAGGAAATATATACTGCAGGAAGAAGAAAACAGACATGGTAAAAAATAATGTTATAACTTCCTGGTAAACATGGGCTCTGCGTGATTTCTAGATGTGCTAGGTTATCAGTGGAAATATGGGTCAGGACAGCAAGAGAACTGTGGAAATTACTGATGTTCATACTAGTCAGTATTTATAACAAGCGAATCCTTAATTCGACCAATGGTAGAAAATCATAAATATTCTTAGAATATATGAAGAACAGGGATAATGCCAAGCTTTGTTACTTTTCCTGGAACATTTAAAATTGTGTAATTATTAATCATTAAATGTCAGTAACAAAAGCAGCCTGCCCCCTCCTCAGAAAATTAGTAATAATAATAATAATAATTCTTATTTTAAAGAGTGACCACTTTGCCTCAGATTTGATTATTTATCACTAAAGCATGCACAGGTAAAATAAACTAGAAGAAACTCTACATATGCTTTTTTAGGATGATTTCATTGTGAGAATTATCCACTAGATCTTTTGAGAAAGAGATAAATCCAGTGAAATGAAGTTGACAGTATACTTTGTGCCTATTGTTTATTAATATTCATTTTGCGCTTTTAATAAGATTGATTATTATATAAAGTATATATATGTTATGTGAATAAAATGTTCAGTGCAATAAATACATGTGAAAAACAGAAGTTAAAACTCTTTAAGTATCTCATAATTCAACAATCACCACACTTAACTAAAACTTGAACTGAATGTAAATGAAAATTTTTGTGTTCCATAGGAACAGTTAACACTGTATCTCAGCACGCTTCAGCCCATAAAACTCTTTTTCTATTGTCTACACAATGTATGTGTGCATGTGTTATATAATATTTGGCTTTTATACAGGTTTCTATTCATTTATTTCTACTTATTTTCCTATTATGGCAAATTTGGATATAAAAGTTCTTGGAAAACAAAAAACAGATTGTGCAGTGAGGAAACATTTCCCATAGGAGGACACCCATGAAGGGGGATTTACAGGTGTCCTGCCAAAGATCTGCCTGTTACCTTGGAATTGGTTGAGCCTGTCTATCAGTCCAGTGATGGGCCAGGAACTGAGCTCTGGGTTCACAGGCTGGGGCATGTGAAGCTGCACAGACTCACTCCTGCAAAGAAGAAGGCTCAGTTATTCTTTCCTGGCCCAAAGTTTTTATCACAATGATTATTCCTATGTTCCTCTGAAGATGTTTCATCAAAATCTTCAAAATTACATGCAGGGGTATGAATGTAATTTCACAAAACAGGGGATGCATCAATTTATTTTGTGAAAATCAAATTCAGCCTAATCCCACCTCCTAACACTTTGATCCTGGCTCACAATTTCAACAAGCACAGCTGTATCTGTTTCCTCTCTCCTCATCACAAGGTTGTGCAAAATGGCCTGTATGCAAGGAAGATGTTCAATGACACTGGTTTCTAACCTACACCAGTCACCACTGAAAAGTTCAGTGTCTATAACCACTAGCTAGGGCTTGAGGATCTTAGCTTAGGCAGGGATCCTGCTTCTTGTACCCAGCTGCCCTAAGTGCACCATATAGCCTTTCCATTTGAAGTTGGAGGCTGCCATCCGCCACATATTCAAGTCCAAAACCCTGAGTGTCCTCCCTCTGATTCTTAACACCCTGCTTCCACTATACACCTGTCTGAAATACTTACCCTTCCCACATAAGTCCTGGAATCATCTTGGGCCATTATGTCAATTTCTTTATACACTTTGAATATTAAAATCAGGAAGGGTAATTTTTTCATGAACTTCCACATAACCCCTTGCAAATAATACCCCTGCCCAAGTTCATCTTACACTAGATAACAAAAATCCCTTTTCAGAAGGGAAGAAAAAAATATACTACGAAAGAGGTCATATCATTATAATAAATAAATTATGTTTTCATTTCAGCATCAATAGACTGAACATTGTTATAGTTCTCAAACCTTGAATGTAGAGCCAAGCTTACCTTTTCAACATGGTTCCAAAATGCTGTAAAGACAAAAAGAGAAAGTCTTAGTATTCATTACAATATTCATAGTGGAGACTTCATTTCTTTGATTTTTAAGGATGATTATTGCAATTGGTGTCAAAGGCATGGCAATTCAGGAAATATATTGCAGGGATATTGGATATCCCCCAATTTCTAAATATCAAAATATGTTCAAATATGAATACAAATACCTTCCAAGAAACTTTCCTGTTGTAGTTTTTCAGTAACTGGCCAGGCACAAAAAGAGAAATACAGCATATTCTCACTCATAAATAGGAGGGGGGAGGGAGGGAGAGAGGGAGGTAGGGGGAGAGAGAGAGAGAGAGAGAGAGAGAAAGAAGGAAAAAAGGGGAGGGAGGGAGGAAAGGAGGAAGGAAGGGAAGAAAAGAGAAAAGGAAGAAAGAAACTGAGCGAATTTTTAGGAGAAAATTTCTCCTGGGGTAGTTATTCCTATTTTCTAGAAAAAAAAAAGGGTTTTTTTGTTTGTTTTTGGGGGGGTTTTTTTGCTCTTGGATGAGGTCATTATTTTCAAGCCGCCCCTTGACTCTCCTTTCCTTGCTCCTTACCTGGAGCAGCTCCATGTCTGGTTTATGGCACATTTCCTTCAGTTCCTCATACATTCCTCTTAGGAGTTTCCCCTTTAGGGCCATACAGTCTTCACTTTCCATGAGTTGTTGAAAAATCTCTTTTCTTTCCTTTTCCATTCTCTCTAAATAGTGTTGCTCTTCCCCATAGAGCACTTGGCACACTTTCCAGTATTCAGCACGAATCATCTTCCTCCGTAGATTCACGTAATCCTGAAGAAACAATGGAGTAATCGGAACACGTAGTAGGCTGTTCTCATTTATGTCTTCTTACGTATTGTTTTGTCCTCTAACATTTACTAGTTTATTATTATCATTGAACAAGAAATTCGCGGACTTCTTCCTTTTTTTTCTCTCTCTCTCTCTCTCTCATTTCCCCTCTTTTCTATTTATTTGCATCAGATGTCAAAATTATGCCTCCAACACAGAAATAAGTATATTTTTCTTAAATATTCACATTTTATTCAAAAGAGTAATGGGTGATTTAATAATTATCATATATCAAAACTTCCTTATTACTTGTCTCCTTTACCCTCAAGTGTCTTACCTACAGACTGTCTCCTCATTCTCAGGAAAAAATAGTAGACAACACTTCATAGGATAAGATAAGGGCTTTCTAAAATTTTTACTTTTAGCAGATCCACAAACTACGTGCTAACCACGACCTCTGTGTACCTAGAGGCCTCTATGAGCCCAGCTTGTCTGTTTTGGTCCAAGGCTTCTCACTACGCTTATTAGCTGACTTCCTCACGGTCCTTAGAGACACTGACCTAGAGGGTAACCACCTTCCATTATTAATTCCCTCCATCTCATTTTCTCACTTTTTCTTGCTTTCTCTTTCTCTTATTTTCTTTAAGTTTTTAGAGTTGGCTTATTTGTTCCCATCATTAAAAAAAAAAAAATCCACCGTTCACCCAAGATCTTCACTTGTTTTTCGTGCCATCACTTTTGCCCCTAACAAAGAATATTTCATGACGGCATGAGTATGTTGGCTGTCTCATTTGTGAAACTAACTCTTCATGAGCTCAATGAAGTCTCTTCCATTCCCAACACCCAACTGAAACTACATTCTTCATCACAGTAAGAACACACTTTGAACTACATTCTCTCACCAAAAACTTCCTTTACTAAATACATATATTTTTATTACTACTATTACTAATCCTTCCTTATATAAAAATCCTTTTATAAAATTCATAATCTTCTTGACTTCAAAGATCCTCTCTCTCCTGTTTTCCTTCTGTCAACTTGTTTGTGCCAGTTCCTCTTCCCCAGCCTGACCCATTACCACAGGGATTCCACATCATATTTTATTTTCACCTAAAAGGTTTATTCTTTTCTAAAAACTCTAACTTTATACTACCATATATTCTAATACCTAGAGTATGCTGACAGTTAGGAAAATCTGTGTCCAGAACAAATTGTTCCCATAAGCTCCAACCACATTCATCCAATTGCCTACTGCATATTTCCACTTGCATATCTCACAGGAACTTACAATGTGTTTCAAACTAAATTTATTATTTGTTCTACCCCAAACCAGCTTTATTGCCAGCATCAGGGATGCCCTAATTTCAAAACAGAATGTGTGCCTCATTCATGATTGTATCCTTTTAATATTCCACATAAAGCAATCAGTATTTTCTGATATTTCTCTATCATTAACAAGATATATCTTGAATGTTTTTCTTCCATTTATCTTTGATTAGCATATCCCTGGTCTTTCTTTTAATGATACCTACAACTACATCCTACCTATTTTCTTGGTTTTTATTTTAGTCTTCCAATCAAATTTATCTGTAAGCTAAAGAAAGTGGATAAATTTTAGTTCACCTCTTCTACCTTTGGTGTTCGATTTATATTTTTAAATCAATGTGATAACATTCACATTCCCCGATTGTGCTGCCTTTGTGACATTTTCATCTGTTAGCACTGTTTCCCTCTCTCAGAATATATAATTTGTCTGATACCAACTAGGTGGAATTCCCGGCAGTCTCCTGGTTTCTCTGAGTTTCTAGCCTTTACCTCCAGCAGATTTACCTGCCTGATATGTCCATGAATTTCCAACGCAATTATTTTTCAGCATCAAGTGATTTTTAATTTATCTGAAAAATCTTTCCTGAAAATTGAGATGGCTCAACTTCTATAGAACCCTGTGTTTATTCCATACATGAATAGTTTTCCTCCACGGGTTTGGTGTATTTTCCTATACCTGTGGATGCCTTATGGTCTTATCCAGGAAATAAAATCTTTTAGCTGGATATTTTGATTTTAGTAAGAAATACTAATAAAAGGTCTTATTTTTCTGTGTACAGACAGATGGAATCTTTTTCCTCTTGCTCAGCCTGCTCATAGGAGCCCACAGACAGTATAAGTTTAGTTCAAATTCTCATTGCATAATCACCATGTGTCCCAACCTGGTGCTAAAGGAAGCAAAGTCTTGTACTTACCATCCATGTTTGAATTATGCTGGTTTCTCGGTTTAAGTTTCTCTGATTTTCTTGTGTCTTTTCCCACACAGACCTCATCTGTTTCAGGAGCTTTTGCTGAAAAAGAACCATGAATGTAAGCAAAAGGGAAACCTATATTAAAGATTTTAGATGCTGACAAATAGAGAGGGGCAGAGAATGTGAGATAAACAGGCGCTAAAGAGGACAGTGCTTTTTCATTATGAAAACTAATTGTACAATTTGGACTTTTATAACCATAAAATAAAGATCCTATAATTTGAAAGGATGTTTCACTATTGAGAAAACTGATCCTCAAATCTTTTGTTTCCACCCCAATTTTAATAAGTGAATCTTGTCTTAGAATTAAATTGTAGAGATATTAATTCATATTCTAGCTGTAAGACAGTGTTTCTAAACAGACTTTATAAGATTACACATTTTGCAATTACGGTCACAGGGCCAATGACTGTCAATGAAATTAACAGATTTGTCCAGATTGGTCTTACACTGAATTATCACAATTCCCACCATGATTAACAATACCTTCATCAAAACAAGGTGTAGTATTCATAACTGTAAAAATATAAGATCTATGACATTGAGAAGATTCTGCCTTAAATAATTTATCCTAGTGCCTGACACACAGTGCTCAGCAAATATGTACTTTACAGGTGACATGAAAGAATCAGAATTTTCTTTACTTTCTCTTTCATAATCTGGCAGACAGTAGATCTATCTCCCAGATTCAAATTTCTGTCACAGTCATTGCTTACCCTGTATTCCTCAGCAGTCCAATCAACGGAACAGTGTCGGTGACCCACGTGCTCCTTGGACTTACAGCACAGCGAACAGAGCACGTCCTTGAAAACTTCACAGAAGAAGTTCTTAGTTTTTCTGTGTATCCCACAGATGTCTTCTGCAGAGCTGGGTAATTGGTAGGGTCTTGCCCGTCTGGCAAGAAACACCCGTGTCTTCAACACGATGTTGGTTTTAAAGATTATTTCATGTGATGTTGTCCTGCACACAGGGCAGCTAGGAGGATATGGGGCTTCCTCCCAGCAGATACAGAGACAAGGCCTACAAAAGCTGTGCCCACAGCCTATGGTGACCGGGTCTATAAAGTAATTCATGCAAACGGAAACAAATGAATTCATTCTGGAAGGTATTGGAATCCATGTTTCTGGGGAGAGAAAGATAAAGAAAGGGAAATTATTTGTTGTGGACCTTTAAAGAAGCCAATTTCAAAATCCAAAACAATATGACTGGGCAAGAGAATTCTTTTATTCCTGTTCTTACAAATGTACTAGTTTATATAGCAGGACATGTCATGCATTGCCTATGACAAAAGAATGCTGAAAAAGAGAGTTTTCTTGGTCTTCTCCTGGCATGTTGATTTGTCAGCTATGGCCCTTCCCACCTTTGTTTCAACTTTCTGAACAATTTCAATTTTGTTTATTAATGCCATCTCTATAAATGGACATTGAAATCAGTAGTTCAGATCCAATCCCAGCCACAGAAAGTGGGTAATATTTCACATAAAAGAATCATAATTGTCGCATTTTTAGTGATTCCTTATAATTGGCATTTGACCCTATTCTATTCAATCAGGCATTCAAGTGAGACTATTGCAATTCCATGAAAGGTTTCCTTACTTCTGCAAAAAAACATAAAGAAGACACAACTGCAGTTATTTTGTGAACACAATGTGCCATAGCTTAGAGACAAAAGCAGGTACTTTGAGGGTCACAGAGAAATGGAAGACCCGAGTCTTTGACAATGACATTGAGATAGTAAAAAACAAACCTTGGGTCTGACAATCAATAAGTGTAAGAGGAATTATGGAAATAGAAGCTCATTTTACAGCCACAATAATTAATTAAGATATTCAGGCAAGAATCATCAATGGATATGAAAGCTTTTGGGCGAAAAGTATCACTCTAACGATTATTCGCTAAAAAGATGCTCACTTTCAACACCATCACATAATATATTAAACTTACTTATTTAAATAAAGAAACATATACTTTCTGTTACTATAATTGTTAACTAAATGTTTTGTTTTAATTATATGCTTATTGTCAAATCCTCTAGTTTATAAGAACTTGAGCAGATGGGGTTGAATATTTCCAGAGCTGAAAACTTACTGTTTGATCCCAAGTAAACATAAGGTAACAATTGCTCTATTTAATAACTATAATCCAGCTTTAAAACACCTATTTAAAAAATAGATAGCATTAAACTGGTGATACCTACAGGTATATTTACAAATGAAAGTTTGTGAGAGGGAATTATACTGACTTCTTGGAACCACAAAATTTTTAGTAATATGGGACATCAATTCATTTAATTAGAACATGCTTGAAATGGAGAGACAGCCTGAGGGACTGGGAAAAATTTGAGAATAGTCTTCTGTAAGTTGGATAAGTTACTGAACAATAATTCGTTATATAAGCAAACACTTATAGATTGATAACAATAATTTTCAAATGATGATAGTAGAAGATAATTTTTGTTTACTAATTCTAGGCATTGGATTAATCCTTTTTAATTGGGCTACCTATTTTAATCCTAACAACAATACTATTAACTTATTTTCTATTCTCACCAAGACTTTATAATAAGGAAACCTGATGCAGTGTAAATAAGTTACTTGTCTAAAATCACACATTAAATATTATTTGTTCATACTTTCTTGTTTATATTTTTCTCATATTTAAGAGTATTAGTTTTTAGTAGTTTTCTCTGATTCCCAAAATCCAAGTCTGAAATTAGCTTGAAAGTTTGAAACTTTAAGACTTGAAAATCCAAGTCTGGGGCTGTCCGGTTACTTCAGTTGGTTAGAGCATGGTGCTGATAATTCCAAGGACCAAGGTTTGATCCCTGTACTGTCCATCCACACAAAAAAAAACTCAAAAAAGAAAAAGGTTAAAGTCTGAAAACTCGAAACTAAAAGATATCATTTTAAACACTCAACCTAACAATGAGTATCTTTTGGGAAATTCAAACATTAGGTATACCAGCATTGTATACAGAAATACAAACATATACATATACATATATATGTATAAACAGCATAATACAGATAATTTGATAGTCATGAATGGATACTAATAGCAAAAAAATATGATTATCATGTTTATTGCACAACTAAATCATTACAAGCTCCATTGTGGCAATCATCTTCTAAACTCTCCTATTATACATGATTAATAAAATTATACAAAAATTAATGAAGCAAAAATAAAATATATTAGTTTATAAAATAGGTAGAAAAAAGAACCTACATATATGTAATGTAGTAAGTTTAAAGTAATGGGGAAATTTTTAACTAAGAACTTTATGTGGGAATAATCTAAGCAGACACACAAAAAGACTGATAGAGACAGAAGTTTCTACTTGAAAAAAAAAAAGCGGGGCTGGCTGGTGAGCTCACTCGGTTAGAGTGTTATAACACCAAGGCCAAGGATTGGGATCCCTGCACCAGTCTACCCCAAAATTAATTAATTAATTAATTAATTAATTAAAATAAAATGCTGCTTAAAAAAATTGCAGAAATTGCTTTTGTGTAAATTGTGTACTTAACTGTGGGTACCGTTAATGGGTTTTCCATTGCTGTTCTGTTAAATTCAGGTCAGATACTCACCTAGTGCTTACAGTGAACTTCAGAAGTCTCCACCGTACTGCCAACTTCAAACACGGTAGTTCTGGAGAAGAATGGACTTGGTCCTTTTCATAGTGTTTTATAGTCTCCAAGATCACACCCATTTTCTCAAACTGTTTAAGTTTCCAAACATTTTGAAAGGTGTAGATGTACATGAGTGGATTATAGGACACACCCTAATACCAATGATTGAATCGAAACCCTTAATCTACTCAGTCAAATCCCCACATCCAATCTCTAGTAGGAAACTATCCCATAAACTAGTCTATGTAAATTATAGTTATTTAAAAAATAAATAAATATTCAAAATAAGGGTTTATTGTCTGTTTTCCAGAAATTACATTCTAATCCCAAGTGCCAGACCCCATTACTATTCCCAGTATTTAGGAATATTATCTGTGTGAACCTACATCCATTCTTTCCTTAGTGTTGCTTCAGAAAACTCGTGACAATTGACAATTGAATGCTTGTATAAGGGGAAGTGTTGTATCAAACATCAATGAGAATGAACATTTCTTAATCTCTGCAATCTCATAGTTTATAAATAGTATCCAATTGCTTAAATTTGCTGTTTTACATTTCTGATGAGACTGAATATGTTTTCTTAAGTTTAATGGGAGAAGTTCAGTTTCAATTGTAGGGATTTTGTTAAATTCCCTTTGATGCAGTTTGGATGTGTTGTCCCCTCCAAAACTCATGTGGAAATTTGATCTCCAACGTGGCAGTGTCAGAAACTGATTGAGTCATGGAGGCGGATCCCTCGTGAATGGATTAATGCTCTCCCTGGGGGAGGGGGGATTAATGAGTGAGTTCTCGCTCTATTAGTTCCCTATAGAGCTCGTTTCTTTTTTTTTTTTTTTTTTTGTCGTTTTTTCGTGACCTGCACTCAGCCAGTGAGTGCACTGGTCAGTCCTATATAGGATCCGAACCCGCGGCGGGAGCGTTGCCGCGCTCCCAGTGCAGCACTCTACCAAGTGCGCCACGGGCTCCGCCCGAGAGCTCGTTTCTTAAAAAGACCCTGGCACCTTCTCTTTCTCTCTTGCTTCCTCTTGTCATGTGATTTGCTTGTACCTGCCAGCTGCCTGCCACTTTCCACCATGAGTAGAAGCAGCCTGAGGCCCAAGCCAGATGCAGCCGTCCCAGAATCGAAAGCCAAATAAGCCTCTTTTCCTTATAAATTACTCAGTCTCAGGTATTTCTGTTATAGCAACACAAAATATTTTCTGTTTTAGTCCGTTTTGTGTTGCTATAACACTCTTCTTTTTGGACATGGCCTAATAGGGGGACTAGTGGCCCTGTCACAGTTTTGTTTCACCGCTCCTGAGGCTTCAACCATTCCAGTTGCCTGTTACGTTACTTCCCTTTCTTTTCTCTTCTCTTCTCTCACTTCAGTTCAAAAACAAGAACCAGTCATAATTTGGGCTAGGGAATTGATCCACATGCGGAGAGTACCAATATGCTCACCCTGCAGCATATCTGTGCTTGGCCCTAACAGAAATCGTACTGCTGTACTTCTGCGAGCCAAAAGGACAGCTAGGGTGCAGCATAACGAGTGTTAGAAATGGGACAATTCTAACCTACAGTGAGATCTGAATAAGCTGTCTGTATAAAGACCGTTCCCTGCCCTGGCCCCTGATGCTACCAGGGTGTGAACCTCCTTCAGGAAATAAAAAATTAACTCCAGAGATTATAGGAAGTATTGTATTAAATATTGCTCTTCTGTATGGCAAGTCTTCCTCTCCTCTTCTCCACTAGAGATCTTCACAGAAATGCTAATACTTAGAATAATGGTAAAACTGAAAGTACTCATGTTGATGAGAATATGGAAAATGTTGGCTTGTAATATATGCTAGTGATATGTTCATTGCTACAATGACTTTGAAATGTAGTATAATAGTGCCTACTGTGGCTGAACACATGCAAGTCTTATGACCCATCTAGATATCTAATCAACAGAAATGTGAACGTGTATACAATGACGTGTGCAAAAATATTCATAGTAGCATTCTCTGTAATGGCCCCAAACTGGAAACAACCCAAATGCCTAGCAAGAGGAAAATTAAAATGTGAGATATTCATATTATAAGATACAGCAATGAGAATTAACTACTACATGCATTATAAATATAAATTTAAGAGATAGAACTTTCATAAACAAAGATAGCATAACCAAGTATTTCATTTTATATAAGGTCAGAAGCACACATATGGTGAAAGAAGTGAGGAAAAAGGGCACATTTGAGAAGGAATTCCTGGGAGGGAACAAGGGATGTTTCCCCACGTTCCGGCAATGTTCTGTTTCTTGAGCATGGTGGTGATTACACAGCAGTTTTCATTTTTACAACATCTTTGAGTGGTGCTACAATTTTTTCATTTTAATTGATGTATGTTATAAAAAAGAAAACATTGTTTATTATCAACATTTTTGAAGAGCACAGTTGGTCTAGATAGAGCAGAAATGGTAAAGGTGAACACCTCAAGTCTGAAGTCTGGGCCAGAGCTCAGTGCTGTCAGGTGGGAGGGCAGGAGGGTCGGGCCTGGACCCTGTATTTTCTCCTCTCACTCAGGTACCACTCAAGGTCCTTTGGGGGCTTAGTTCTGGTCCCGGGAGGCAAGAGGGAGTCCAGGCCCCTGAAAATCAAGCTTTTGGAGTTCAAAGTACAGGTCAGGGGAACTTGAAAGTTTGGACAAGTAAGTGCCTTAAGCTAAAGTCTCTTCTTCTAGAAGAAATCACTGCCTTCTCACCTAGGCTTTGGGAACCAGCAGAGGATCCCATTTACCCTCTTTCTGGTTGTGGGAATCTGGAGTCCAGAGTGAGATCCTCTCGAACATAGTACCAATCTCAGGATAGTGTGGGGAAAATGCTTCCGTGCTCCTCTGTGCTGTTCATTGCACACGAGTCCTCAGGACCCCGAGTTGCTTTCAAAGTGTTAAGAGATCTTCTGGCCAACAAGTGAGGCCACTCCATCTTTCCAGTATGTGGTGGATGCCTGTGGAGCTTTCAGACTTTGTCCAGTTACCTCTGGTGATTGAGCAAGAAGGGGTAATAGGACCAAGGGACTTGACAGAGGCTTGGCCTGTGTTGTACAGCCAGGGCCAGCAGGGGCCTAAGCCCAGTGTCCATCAATGATACAGTCCCAAATCCCATGGAGCCAGCATCCCAAGGCTCCTGCTGCTCCCTGGATCTGTGTCTGGATCCTTCTCCTAGGTTGAGAGTGGTAGTTTCAGGTCCACATGGGTGTGTGGATCTCAGTTGGCACTAACTACCCAGTATTTCACCTGCAGAGAGGAGCCATGAATCTGAGGTTGGAAAGATGGAGAAGACCCAGGAAGGGCCCCTTCAATGAATCCAGAAGTGCATGTGAGACCTTTGGCTATGACTGAGGAGTCTTTGCTTGACCAGTGCCTACTCTGTTTTTCTGCCCCTCTTTTTCCATTCTATCCTCACTTTTCCCCTTTGCTTTCCTATTCTCTCTCATTTTTCTTCAAAGAATATAGGAATTTGAAAAGAAAAATAATGTACAGAATTGTGTAATTCTGCACTGTCCAATAGCATAGCTTCTAGCCACTAGTCACTGCTGAGCACTTGAGATGTGACTAGTATGAATTAAGATGTGTGATCATTGTAAAATACACGCTGATCTCTGAGACTTAGTCTAAAAAAAGATAGTAAAATGTCACGTTAATAGTTTCTATACTATTTTGAATAGAGCTGCTGCAAATACGGGAGTGCAGGTATCTCTTCAACATGTTTATACCAGCTGTATTCACAATAACCCAAATGTCCATCAAGAGATGATTGGATAAAGAAAATGTGGTAGATAAACACCATGGAATACTACTCAGCCACAAAAAAGCAACAAAATTCCATCATTCACAGCAATGTAGATGAGCTTGGAGAAAATTATGTTAAATGAAAGTAGCCAGACACAGAAAGAGAAATACTGCATATTCTCACATATGTGGGAACTAAAAAACAGAAGAAAACAAAACTAAACAAAAAACAGATAAATAACAAAAATTCACCTGTTAAAAGGAGAGAGAAGAACTGTGGCTACTAGGGGTGGGAGGGGGACGAGAGAGTGGGAATAGTAGAGGCTGGTTAATGGACACAAAATTAGAGTCAGATGGGAAACATAAATCCAATCAGTGTACAGCCGACCCAGCAATCTGTAATTAACAATGACTTACTGCATGTTATCAGATAACTAAAAGAGAGGAGATCAAATGTGCACATCATAAAGAAATGATTGGGCTTGGCAAGGATGAATATGCTGATTGCCCTGAATGGATCATCACACATTGTACATGTGCACTGAGATATAACCCTGGAGCCAATAAATATGTACAGGAAATATGTTTCAAAAAAATTTTTTTTTAAGTTTCTATAATAGTTACACATTTAACTTATAACATTTTGGATATATTGGGTTAAATAATATATATGTAATTTTACCTGCTTATTTTTATGCTTCTTAATGTGGCTACTAGAAAATTTTATTTTATTTTATTTGTTTATCATTCAAAAAATATTTTTTGGACCATGTCTTTGTTTAAAATTTATTTATTTTTTATTTTAATTTATCAATATACAATGTAGTGGATTTTCATGTTCCTTTATGGATTCTTCTTTCTCCCCTGCCTTTCCCCTCTCCTACCCATCAACATCATATCTGTTCACTTGTGTTAACAAGTTCAAGGAATTGTTGTGATTGTTATGTCTTCTTCTCCTCCCCCCACTTGTTTGTATGTTTATTTACTTATTTATTTTAAGCTACCACAAATAAGTGAGAACATGTGGTATTTCTCTTTCTGTGCCTGACTTATTTCACTTATGATTTTTTCTAAGTCCATACATGTTGCTGTGAATGGCAGAATTTCATTCTTTTTTAAAGGAGAGTAGTATTCCATTGTGTAGATGGACCACAGTATCCTTATCCTCTCATCTGATGATGGACATTTGGGCTGGTTACAACTCTTGGCTATTGTAAATAGTGCTGCAATAAACACTGGAGTACAGGTATCCCTTCAACATGATGATTTCCTTTCCTCTGGGTATATTCTAAGCAGTAGAATAGCTGGGCCATATGGTAGATCTATCTGTAATTGTTTGAGGAAACTCCATACCATTTTCCCTAAAGGCTGCACCATTTTGCAGTCTCACCAACAGTGTGTGAGGGTTCCTTTTTCTCTGTAACCTCACCAGCATTTATCATTCTCAGTCTTTTGGATATTAGCCATCCTAACTGGAGTGAGATGGTATCTCAGTGTAGTTTTGATTTGTATTTCTCAAGTGCTGAGTGACGTTGAGCATGTGTCTATTCACCATTTGCATATCTTCCTTTGAAAAATGCCTATCCAGCTCCTTTGCCCATTTTTTAATTGGATTATTATTTTTTTTTTTTGCTGTAAAGTTGTTTGAGTTCTTTGTATATTTTGGATATTAATCTTTTGTCAGATGTATATTTTGAAAATATTCTCTCCCACTCTGTTGGTTGTCTTTTCACTCTGTTAATTGTTTCTTTGGCTGTGCAGAAGCTTTTTAATTTGATATAATCCCATTTGTTTATTTTTCCTTTGGTTGCTTCTGCTTTTGGGGTAGTATTCATGAAGTCTGTACCCAATCCTACTACCTGGAGTGTTTCCCCTATGTTTTCTGTAAGGAGTTTCATTGTTTCAGGGTGTATATTTAATTATTTAATCCATTTTGAGTTGATTTTGGTACATGGTGAGAGGTACGGGTCCAGTTTCATTCTCCTGCATATGGATATCCAGTTTTCTCGGCACCATTTGCTGAAGAGGCAGTCTCTTCCCCACTGTGTAGACTTAATTGTTTGTAAAAGATCAGATGGCTGTAGGTGGCTGTAGGTGTATGGGTTACTAGAAAATTTTAATGTACACTGTGACTTGGTGATGTTGTGAAATATAGGTTTGGTCTTTGATGCCTCCTGTCCCTTTCCTGGCATATAACGCATAAAATCCTTTGAATGCCCTAAGTGTTGTTTTTGTGTATGCTAATGAATTGGCAGCCCCTAGACCACTTCAGGATGGGGGCTGGTCACAGAAAAGACCAGGACAGGACTTTCAGCCCCACCTTCAAACATCCAGGAGGGGAGAGGGGCTGAAGGTTAAGTTATTCTCCAATAGGGAGTGATTTAATCCATTATGCCTATGTAATGAAACTTGCATAAAACCCCAAGAGAACTGGGTTAGGAAAAGCTCTGAACAGCTAACATGTGGAGGGTTTTCACCTCTACTTGCAGGGAGGGTGTTGCACCCCAACTCCACAGGGACAGGAGCTCTTGCACTCCTTCCAAACCTCACAGGTATGTATCTTCATCTGGCTATTTATTTGTATCCTTTAAAATATATTCTCTAATAAACAGGCAAACATAAGTGTTTCCCTCAGTTCATGAGCCACTGAGCAAATTAATTCAACCCAAGGATAAAGTTTTGGAAAACCCAGTTTACAGCCAGTCCGTCAAAAGCATGGAAAAACAACCTGTAACTTGAGACTGGCATCAGAAGGAAGGGGGGTGGAGTCTCCGGGACTGAACCCTTAACCTGTGGGATCTGACACTATCTCCAGGTATATAGTATCAGAATTGAATTGGAGAGCACACAGCTGGTGTTGGCTACAGTATGGCTTGGGGTGTGTGGGGTAAATCCCACATATTTGGTCACAGGGTTCTGTTTTCTGTGTTGTTGCCTGTTGTGGTGTGAGAGGATAGAAAAAATGGTCTGTTTCCACTCCACTCAGGTTCCCATTATATTTATATCAGATTGCTATGGTTTAATCAATGCATGTTCACTGCCTTCTTTCTCTCCATAGCTCCGCTATGCCACAAGCGAGAATTATCTTTTTGTCCTTTTATTTTTTCTCGTTTATTAGTGACTTAGGTCTTCAGAAAATGCCACGTGTTGGTGCACACTTCCTCTCCTGCCAGGGCGTGACTGCACCTGTGTCTTCCTCCCTATGTGGCTGCTAACCTTCTCCAAAGCCGCCTCCCAGGAGCTGTGGTGCTGGGGCTTTGGGGGCAGCACAAGGATTCTCAGATAATGATTACAGAATCGGGAGCCTCAAGCAGCATCACGGCACACCCCTCTAACTCGATCTGAGAATAATTAATTAACACGGCGGAGCTATTGTCTTTTTTACTGGCTAAGATTTCCAGGGGAAGCCCAGCACTCAATGACAAATGCTTAAATTCATTTCTTCCATTCCAAGGCTATGGTGAAAGTGCTGTCTGGAAAGGATGTGGCAAAAGTGAGGAAGGTAGAGGAAAGCAGTTTCTAGTCTCATTCAGCCACTTTTCCCATCCTGTCATTTCCTCACCCCCAACACTAGGCTTCAGGCAGATGGAATCTGGGGCATCAGAAGTCTGGAGCTCTGAATTCTAGTCCTGCTTCTGCCACCCCCATTCTCTATAATGAAACAACCCACTTCCTGACTCGAGACTCAAACTGTGAAACACCTGGGAGAGTGAGAATCCCTTTAAGAGCTGGCCTACTTTAGGGTCACAAAATCTTTATCAAGTCCAGAGCAGGAGGTAAAGTTGGATTTGGGCCAGTGCAACACAATTTGTAGATAAACAACCCCTCAAACTGCCTGGAAATTGGAGCCTTCCCTCAGCACTCACTGCTTCTCTTTTTGTCCAGGAAAGCTAATTTTCTGGACTTGAGGCTCCCTGTTTCTGTTCTAGTGCCTCACAAACTTACCTTTACAGGCTTTTCATCAAACTGTAATTCTGTACCTGGTAATCTGGTACCTAATTCCCTCCCTAGTCTAGCTTCTACTATGGTAATGAACCACATGATGACATTTTGGTCAATGACTGACCACACGTGCAGTGGTGGTTCCATAAGATTTTAATGGATCTGAAAAATGTCTACTGCCTAGTGACGTCATGGCCATTTTAATGTTGCAGTGCAATGCACACTCATGTGTGTGTGTGTGATGCTGGCTACGAGCAATAGGCTATACCATATGGCCTACATGTGTAGTAGGCTATGCCAGCTAGGTTTGTAAGTACACTGTGTGATGTGCACAGAACAACGAAATCGCCTAACAATGCATTACTCGGAACACATCGTCATTAGGAGATGCATGACAGCACTTGTAAATCCAGACCCTTGTACAATGCTTAGTGTTATAGGTGTTTGGGAAATGTTGGATTGAAAAATTGATAAAAGCTTAGAATTTCTGGTTTAGTGAACTGTCTCTGCTTCCTTGATATTTTCAGAAAAATGCTTTTCTTTCATTCCTGAAATATTGAAAATATACTATGGAAGAATAGTTCTATGATCAATACCATTTTAAAGCCAATACTTATCACTTCTTTGACATTGTAGTTGCCTACTTGTTTTATTTGCTCAAATAAAGAGACGACTTCAAAGTTTTTTTTCTGTGCTAGTAGAAATTCACTTATTTTATAATAAATTTTACTTTGCCTCTTGGACTTTAAATGTCTCATGTTATTTTTTCCTCTTTGAGTGCCATTCAATTTTCTTCTCTTCCATTTCACCTCTATTATTGTCTACTTTTCTATAAACCCTGGCCGGTTTTTTCTCAAACCCCTTTCAATAGGATATTTTTGTGATGTAGAGGTGGCTTTGGGAAAGGAAGAGAAAAATGAAAGAGGGTGACTACGGTGTGCCGGGCACTTGTTCTTCCATGCTGTAGTGGATTACCCCCAAAAGTCACTGAAGCTTGAATTGTGTCCCCCAAGTTTTATGTATTAGGAAGTTGGCTGCACTGTGACTGTTAAGAGGGTGGGAAACCCTATTATGGTAATTGAAATGTGGAGCCTTGAAGAGGTGATTAGATTGTAGGACCATGCCATAGTAAATGGATTAATAATGGTGGTCAGGGGTGTGGTTCTAGCGGCTTTAAAAGAAGAGCATGTGAGAGGTTAGTCTCTCTGATGATGCTTCCTCCATTTTGCAAAGTGATACCTGGCTGTCACTGAAGTCACCACCAAGAAGGCCTTCACCAGATATGTTTTGTAGACTTTGGACTTCCCAGCTTCTGAAACTGTGAGCAATAAATTTCATATTCTTTCTAAAGTATCCAGTGCCATATATTTTGTTTTAAGCAACAGAAATAGACTAATACAGAAAACCGGTATGAGAGAAGTGGAGTATTGCTTATAACAAATATTTGAAAATGTAGAAATGGCTTTGGAATTTGGTGTTGAGAAGAGTCTAAAGGAATTAGGAGGAACAGGCTTGAAAAAGCCTAGATGGTGGTGAAAATTTAGAAGACAAGAAAACCAGGGAAAGTTTGGAATGGTTTAGAGACTGGTTAAATGGTGGTGACCAGAATGTTTATGGAACTTTGGACTGTAAAGACCATTCTAAGGAGGTCTCAGATAGAAATAAGAAGGAATTTATTGGAAACCGGGGCAAAGATCAACTTTGCTATGAACTGGCAAGGAACTTGGCTGAATTGTGTTCTTGTCCTATGACTTTGTGGAAGTTGGAACTCAAGAATTATGAACCAGAGTATTGGTGAAAGCAATTTCTAAGGAGCAAAACATTCTGGAAACTGCATGGTTACTTTTTATAGCCTATTCTGAGTTATGGTGGCAAAGGCATAACATAAAGCCAGAACTCAGAAGGAAAAGAGAGTCTAAAGATTTGGAAAATCTGCAGCCTGGCCATGTGGTAGAGAAGCAGAGAGCATTTTCAGAAGAAAAATGCAATGGTGGCTAAGAAGATTAGTACAAAAGAAAGGGATTATTGAGAGAAGGAGGAAAAGGCCCTGAAGGCATTTCAGAAGCCTCTGGGGCCAAACCTTCCATTTGCAGCCCAGAGACCTAGGGAGACAGAATGGTCTCAGGGAACAGGCCTGAGGCACCCTCCACAAGCTTGCTGCCCAGGGCCACCTCGGGATGCTGCTCACCACACAAATACCCTAGCTGCTTTGGCTGCTCCAGCTATGGCTAAATTGGTCCCAGGTGTGGCTGGACCTGCAGCTTTGGAAAATACAAGCTGGAAGCCTTGGCAGTGTCCATGTGATGTTAGGTCTATAGGCTCACAGAATGCCTGAGCTCTAAAGGCTTGAGAACCTCCACCCCAATTTCAAAGCATGTATGGAAAACCCTGGGGACCCAAGAAGAGACCTGTTGCAGGGGGAGATTCACCACCTAGAGTCTTCACTAGAGCAATGCCTAGTGGAAATGTGGGGTTGTAGTTGCAGCAATGAAACCCCATCAGCACCATGCTTCACCAAGCACAGGAGTGGGACAGCCATGGAGATCACAGACTTGTGAAGCTACCAGAATGGAACACCAACCTGGGAGAACTGAAGTGTGGCCTGAGAACAGGAAAGCCATAGGAGGAGAGCTGCCTGAGGACTTGGGACCCAATCCCCCCACCAAGGTGTGGAGGATGCCAACTTGGAGTCAAGGTACATAATTTGCCAGCTTTGAGATTTAATGCTTGCCTTTCTGGGTTTTGGACTTGTTTGGGATCTATTACACCATTCTTTTGGACTATTTCTCCCTTTTGAAATGGGAATATGTAGCCTATGTTTGTCCCACCATTGTATCTTGGAAGTAGATGACTTTTATTGATTTCACAGATGGGACTTAGAACTTTGGACTTTTGAGTTGAAACGAGTTAAGACTTTGGGGATGAAATTACTGTATTTGGATGTGAAAAAGACATGAGTTTTGAGGGGCCAGGGGCAGAATGTAGTGGACAATTATATCCTCCCCAAACTCACTGAAGCTTGAATGGTGTCCCCCAAGTTTTGTGTATTAGAAACTTGGCCCCACTGTGACTGTTAAGAGGGTGGGGAATCCTATTATGGTAATTGAAAGATGGAGCCTTGAAGAGATGATTGGATTGTAGGACCATGCAGTAGTGAATGGATTAAAAATGGTGGTCAGTAGCGTGGTTCTGGGAAGGTGAACGAGGTGATTTGTCTCTCTGCTCTCTGCCATTTCGCAATGTGACACCCTGCTGTCACTGAAGTCATCACCAAAGAAAACCTTCACCAGATGTGTTCCCTGGACTTTGGACTTTCTAGCCTCTGAAACTGTAAGCAATGAATTTCATTTTCTTATGAATTACCCAGTTCCCTGTATTTTGTTGTAAGCAACAAAAACAGACTAATACACATACATTGCTCTTAATCCTCACAGAAAACCTACAAATTACGATACTGTCTCAGCTTTATATACGAGCAACTTGAAACTAATATGGGTTAAATAGTTCCTTTATTGTCTTATCCCAAATATAGATAAAAGCCTGGAATTGACCCCATGTTCTGGGTTTTTTAAATGCCCAATTATAAATGTTGATTTATATTTAATGGCTTACCTAGAACCAATGAAGGACATTTCCTTTCAGCTGATGTTCTGCCTATCTCCTACTATTGATTTCTCTCATTCATGAATTAAAACTGGATCTTAAACACATAGTATATGCCAGGCAGGCTGCAAAAAAAAAAAAAAAAAAAAAAAAGAACCAGGTGGAACACTTTCCTCTACAGAAATAAACAAACAAGCAGTTACAAAACAGTGGCATAGGTGATAAGTTTCAAAGCATTATCTTAGCACAGAGATAATCTGTGAACAACCATGGATTTTTTTTTTTCACTTCATTCTCTGAATTCAGAAATCAAAAGCCCTCTCCTCACTTCTTCTCATACATTCAAGTCGGTGTCTTCTTCTCTATCAGTGGATTACCAAAGTTGGATTTTTAAAAAACACCTGAATGCCACCCCTCTACCTCATAACAGTGCAGTGAAACGAGGATGGTAGAGAGAATCTCTCATCTTTCTTGACGTCCACCAAGCTAACTGTGAGTGCTTTAAAGCTGCATGTCATTGCAGCCTCTTCTCACAACTGTAACCCATGTTCTGGACTAGGTGTAAGTGTTGTACACAGAAAATCCAAGGAGTAGTGCAGGAAGCAATGTCAGCACCTGTGTAGCTGTTATTTCCTCTAAGCACAAAAGGAAAAATGGATGGAGAGGTTTCTGAAACTTAGAAAGAGAGTCAAATAAATTAGTCCCCTTAATAGGAATTGTGACCTTCTATTAAGGGAAACTTACCTACCCAAGTTACTTTACAGAGAATAATCAAGGAAAATAGCCTGGCCTTTTACTCCTTTATCCCACCTGTCTCTCTCTCTGGGGTTCTCCAAACATCTATCACAATTATAAGCCAGAGATAAAAGGAAATCTAATGATATAATCATAATAGGTCAGCCTTCAGGGTTTAGAGACTATGGTTGAGAAGTGTAGTGAGTGAACTGAAGTGATCTATCTATAACTCTGGCAGGCTAAATTGTTATCGTGTAAGCAGAGTAAACTTTATAGCTTTCATTTGTTCCTGGCAATCTCATTTAAACCAGTGGTTGGGATAATTTAAAAAAAGAAAGAAAAGACTATTGTTTAAGAATATACACCAATTTTAGTTCACTTAATTTGATGGTAACATTAGTTAAAGCTGGTGTTTCAGATTTATTATCTTTAGTGCCATTAATTGACTGTAATACTAGTTTGAGCTCCTTTATTATTTGCTCTCATAGTGTCTGGTACTGCTTTTTTGCAACACTCCTCACAGTCAGAGACCTTGTTCAGCGTCTGCTGTCCTCAGTAGATTGTAGACTTCACTTCATGGATGAGCTTTACCTGTCCACAATTGTATTCATATTGTTTAGCATTGTACAAAGCACATACTAGGAATTAAAACATTTTGGAAATGAATAAATAAAAGCACACAGGCTATTTCCATGGGCTGATATTTAGGTCCCTTCCCCCTCCCCCCAAATTTATATGTTGAAGGCTAATCCCTAAAGTGATTGTATTTGGAGATGGGGTATTTGGAAGTCTGGAGAGTGGAGCCCTCATGAATGGGATTAATGCCCTTAAGAGAAGATATGAGAGAGTTTGCTTTCTTTCTCTGCTCTCTACCATGTGAAGATACAAGAAGATGGCCATCTGCAAACCAGGAATACATCCCTCAGCAGACACTCGGTCTGCTAGCACCTGTACCTTGGACTTTCCAGCCTCCAGAACTGTGAGAAATAAAAGTTTGTAGTTTAAGCCATCTAAACTTTGATATATTTGTTATAGCAGTCTGAACTGACTAAGACACAGATCAACAAGAAAGTTGATTGAGTTAATATGTTTAATTGAACACAGGTATTTACATCAGACCCTGATCTGTGTTACGTGCTATAACATTCAAGACACTACAAAAACATAGGAAAAGGATAGCTTAATGCAGATGATCAAGATAAATTTTTCAGGAAGTGATTCCTGAAATAAGATTTAAATCAGAAATAAATGAGATTTAAATCAGATACAGCATAACAGGGGAGTCAGTAAGCAGCAAGCCACTAAAATGAGTGTTAACGCCAGAGATAGCTCTCTTTTGCTCAAAAATTAATCAGACAATAGGAAATGGTAACAGATGAGGACTAGAAAGTCACCAGAGACCCAGTCATGAAAATGGTCATATAATGAGCTACGGAACTGAGAATTTATGATATCAGATTTGGAAACCCTTTGAAGGATTTTTAGTATAAAAAATAATATGATTATTTTTAGATGAATTTCTCTTTTGGCCAACTTTTGAAAGATGGATCAGCTGATTACCATAATAAAGGTATGACAAGTTTAGAGGCTCTTGTAATAACAGAGATGAGAATCAACAGAGTCTCAGCTAAGTCTCTAGCAGCAGGAAGGAAAATAAAAGCTTGAGGAGTATTAAGGCATAAAATTTCAAGGGTATTGTATCTTTCTTTCTTTCCCTGCCTTTTGCTTGAGAGCTTGCATCAAAAAAGTTGCCAGAGACACACTGCCTGATAAAACTTGCTGAGAGAGCAAACCCCCTTGGCTCCAACTAAGCTTCCCCTGTTACGTAATATCAAATTCTTGAGATTGATTGATTGATATTTACTGCATTGCAGCCAGTTGTATGCAAGTTCAGAAGTCTAGACTCTTTGTCTCTTATGCTTTTATGTTCATTTGTTGTTTTTTGTTGTAATGTGTGAGTGTTTTAACAGAAAGCTTTTGATTTTATTTTAGATAGCTGGCTATTTAGAATTTTCAAAGATAAACTGAGGGCCAACCCCATGGCTCACTCGGGAGAGTGCAGCGCTGAGAGCGCAGTGGCGCTCCGGCCGCGGGTTCGAATCCTATATAGGGATGGCCGGTGCGCTCCCTGGCTGAGCGCAGGAGGGTTGTGATCCCCTTACCGGTCACCAAAAAAAAAAAAAAGATAAATTGATTTTCTTTTAAATTATATCTGTGCTGTTTTTGTAGGAGTTTCACATATTAATATGTGTATCTACTAACCCAGCAGTCTATCATCAACCCAGTGTCTGGAATCAATGGTTCAATGGAACCAGGAAGAGGGGAAATCCTTCCAAAGGTGATGCACTTTTTTCTGTAAAATCTAAGGAGTAGAATTACTATAGGAGAAATTTACTATCTGGAGTGGGATGAGGATGGCAGGAAGCACACTGCCCTTTCTTACAAAAGTCTTAGAAATTTTGAATAAAGGCAACTATTGGGATTGCAAGCCTACTCCAGAGGTCTGAGTGGGTTTGGATTCTCTTTTTGAGTTATGCCCAATCGGGTTTCCTCTCATGATCTCCTATGTATGGCTCCTTACTAAATTCACATTTTTTGATCCATCCCAGGCACATTTTGGGATTCCAAGTCAATCATCATCATCCTCATCATCTTCACCATACATATCATCATCATAGTCATCCAAGAAAGGCCCCTCCTCCAGTTGGGCAGGCTGGGGTGGGACCCACCTGTTACACTTCTCACTGTGTAATGGATAATCAAAAAAGGATTACTCAAAGCAATATGAATGCACTGAGAAGCCCGAAGGGACTGCACCTCAGCAAATCCTCTGTTAGAAGGGGAAACTGGGTACAGACATGATTCAAAGTTAGCTTCTGTTTTTTATTGTAAAGACAAGGAAGTTTCACAAGAAAACTCAGTTGATTCAATCATTTCAAAAGGACACAAATACATGGGCAATGTGACAAAAATTATCTATGGCTAAGTGTAGCTTAAGCAATAGAAACTAGTAATATCATTTAAATCTAAGTGCAATTGTCTCTAAAGTTTCCACCAACAAAAAACTTGCCTTTGGCAAACATTTTTTCACATTTTTCCCTACAGCAATTCTTTAAAATCTCCTAACAGAATCAGTATGTCAACCACCTATTAGCTGTAAAATCTTCAAAGTATACAATCCCATATTTAAACAGTGATTAGAGTTGATTAGAAGGGCTGTTGCTCAGCTAGCTGGGGGCTTTTGCCCCATACATGCATTACCTAAAAACTGATTTTAAAAATCAAATGAGAATTAAAATTTCTAACCCTCTATACTGCCTCTGGCTGTGAAAGTTGCAGTGAACCAGTGCAGGTCTCCCCGAGGTGGGAAATGCTGGAGACCCCTCTTTATTCCCCAAATTCCTCCCACCCTCACTCTAGCTCATTTGCTCTAGGGCTCCTGTTTTTTCTTAATCCCTCATTTTCTCCCAAACTCCTGAGATGGGAGCCATGGTCCTCTCCCCTCTTGGCCACTACACAGGCCTTTGCTTTCCCCGTTTTCATTTTGTGCACCCCCAAACAGCCTGATGTATACACCCCTTGTCCCCCACCCCCCAGTATCGCATCCCCATATCCCAGTCATTAGGGAGAACTAGCACCAGAGAGCCCTCAAGGACAACATTTGGTTCAGTCCCTGTGGACTCCTGGGCACTGCTGCCTTCTTGGGTGCCCTGGGACAGGAGGAGGTGGTGGTTCATGTTCCTTCCTGGCCCAAATCTACAGCCAAGTTCAAATCTTTGTGTATTAGGGGAAGGAGCACTGATTTAGGGACCATGACCCTGCAGGCTGTTTTCTCACCCAGGCAAGTTTCAGGGAGTCTGTGAGCTCCACTGCCGGCTTTGCACTTCCCTGATTAAATGGGAAGCCCAGACACTGGGGACAGTGGGACTCCCTGAGTATAGGGAGGAGTCCTGCAGCTTCTTGTGTAGGTCTCTGTGGTGGTTCAATTGACCTTTGGGAAAATTACACAGTCTTTTCAGATCACTAATTTTTAACCCACCCACCTCCTTTTCATAGATATAATGGAGGTGTGCAGAGTGAAGACAGAGTTCTCTTTTTATCCTGGAGCTGTGGACAACACAGAAGGAGACTGTCTCATCCCTGAAGACATCACAGTCCCTCCTTGCAGTCCCTGCAGCTCCTCCCGCCTCATCCCCAAGAGCTTTAGTGCTCATGATTTATCCACTTCATATAGAAACTGTTCCCAGTAGCCAAAATTCCCCACCATTATTAACATGACAGAAAAAGGGAAGGACTCCAACCAGAGAAAGAC
Source organism: Cynocephalus volans (assembly GCF_027409185.1). Classification (NCBI taxonomy): domain Eukaryota; kingdom Metazoa; phylum Chordata; class Mammalia; order Dermoptera; family Cynocephalidae; genus Cynocephalus; species Cynocephalus volans. The sequence goes on from NC_084463.1 coordinate 83,819,289, forward strand.
AACCACCTCAAATATCCCCTCACTTCGACTGCTCCACTGATAATAAGTAGTTAAGATCAATCCTCAACCCTTTTTGTGCATACTCCCAACCTTCATCTCCCAAGGATGGATGACTTATTTCCTAAAACCGAAGACTTCCACTTGAATTTACATATGAGATACTGAAGTCCCCTTGTAGTTTCCATATTGATATTGTGTCATGCAGAAAAGGAATCAGCCTGTGAGAGCTGGAGGTGGCAGCTGCCTATAATTAGGGAGGCTGTGCCCTCCAGATGTGCACATCTCTGTCTCTCTCATATGCATGTGTATATACAGATAGATACATAGATACATATAAGTATAGGTATAGGTAGATACATACATATACACATATATGAATAAAATGAATTATTGGACAAGGTATTATTGAACAAGGACAGGCAAAAAACAAACAAACAAACAAAAACCTCTTAGAATCTTGGAGAAACAAAGAGTGGAGGTTTGAGGCGAGGATCAGGAAACACTGCAGCAATTGACCGTCAGGAAGAGCTTGAGGTGACCAGGCTGTTGGAGCTGGAGCCAGTGAGGGGAATGCTATGAGACTGAGGAGCTGTGGATCTGCAGAACAGTTTGCTAGAGAGAACCCCTCAGAGGCACTTCTCTCAGGGTTGGGGATGCAGGCGGCAGGCTCACTGAAGCCCCAACACTAACGTTCTAGGAATTCTAGAGGTCACTTTCTGAACAGTCACTAAGGTCTTTTGTTTTTGGAAAGGTAGTTTCTTCCCCCCAGACTCTCCTTAAATATGAAGCAAAAAGTATTTATTCTTCCTGTCTAAGCTAAGGATTGGCCGTGATAGCTTTTCCTGGCTCTAGAGATCGCCTGTTGATTTCATAAGGTGTACAATAATACGTTCCCTTACTTTCTGTGTTCTGCTGGTTCTGCTTTTCTCACCACTTATGTTATGGGATCTTCTCTTCCTTTGATCTTATTGTCCTGGCCTCGCTTAATACACATTTTACTTCAGTATATTCTCCTCAGTGTGGAGCTGAATCCTGGAAAGGCTTTTGGGCTAGTATTGCATGAGAATTGTAAAATCCATATGGTCCCAGTCCCTGCACACCTTATGCAAACCCCCACCCTACCCAGTTTCTGCAGCTGTTTATAATTTGGCCTTCCACACTTTCCAATGAATCCTTGCTGCTAAATTTTGGGGTTCACAAATCCACTAAATATTCTGTTCTCTCCCTCTGCTTTATCCTGGATGGATTCTCACACCTCGTGGATCTTGTAGTTGTCCCCAGTTTGTCTATGCCTGCTTGTGTTTTGGGGTTTGGGGGTACTTTGTTACTCAGTTTTGTTGTAGATAGTGTTCATGGGTTTTGATTGTTATTCTAATTTATCTTTCTTTTTATTTATATATTTGGGAGTACTCTAAAACATACTGCACCTTTCTACTTTCCAGAATTCTCGAGTGTAACTTTTAGAAATATATAAACAAAAATTGCCTCTGACCCAGATCTCAATGTTTTTAATGCTTTTAGCAGTTTCTATGAGTTACGTGTAAGAGAGGACCAGGACAAATAAATAATAGAAGTATTTCTCCAAAGGCATCACATGCTTCTTTACTTTAATTTTGGGGTATTCTATTCCCTCTGTCTGGACATCACTTCTAAAACCTCTTCTACTGATCACTATTTTTATCAAAAAACAAATGCTGCTTTAGTGGCCTTTCAGAAAAGTTTTTACATTTTTAAAAATGTACTGCATTTCTATCAATTGACATTGTAGCTGAGGGTCTCCCACCATTAGCATGTACAAATATATACTACAACAGCACTATTGAAAAAAAAAATTTGAATTGATAGTTTAGGTCAAAATTGAGACCAAATTCTAGCAGATTGTAGTCTTTGTGGCATGTGGACTGCAAAAAAAAAAAAAAAAAAAAAATCATTAATTGTATTTTCATTTGTGTTAATGTAATTCAACTTGTTATATAATATATATCACCTAAAGGTTGCTTTTCTTGATATTAAGTAAAGGGGAAATATGGGTGATGGATGAAATTGAGAAAAAAAGGGAGATAGAAATCAACCTCACATTTTTTGTGAATCTGCTGTTAGACACTTATAACCATTAAGTCTAATCTTCATTTATATAAAATCTAGCTGTAATTTTATTCTAAATACATGAATATGTAGATAAGAAAACACATAAGAGATAATTATTTTAACTAATGCTATCTTTCCAATTTCAGTATTTGTGTTTTTTTGTTCAAGTTACACTGCCTTTTACTATGAGTGTCATCAAGTGAAGAATTGAGACTTTCATCTTTGTATCCCACCGAGTGAGGAGAAGACTTAGAAAACAGTAGGTAGATGCAAAGTTAACTTAAAAATGCATTATTTAAAATCATAAGCAGAGCCCCAATTGAATCTGTACATCTCACTACCTAGTCTGGGCTACAGGACTCACTACCTCCTAGTGGCAAATGTGACTATGATATCTTCAGATCTTGAGGTAAAAAGAATCAGGTCTTTAAAGCTAGTTTTGCAAATTTAATATAATGGAGGGAAACAAAGGACATAACCTGCAACAATGTTTTTCAAATAAATTCAACACATCAGCCAACTAGACTTCATATAAAAATAGCTAAATCCCCAGAAGCTATAAAAAAAGCATATATTTACACTTAACATACCACTGAAACTGCCTATAAAACTCTAAAGGTAATAAAAATGTTAGCCCTTTTTATTTTTAACAAGGAGCCCAAACTGCCTTGTTCATTAGTTCCTTTTCTGTTTATTAGGTAAAAACTGAAAATAGGCTTTAATAAGAAATTGTTGTAACAAAATAAAACATGGAAACATATTTAAGAGTCTGCTCTATATATATTCATAAAATACATAATATGGATATAATTTTATATATATATATATATATATATACACACATATACACAGAGCTAGGATAAAACTTTCAAAGACCTTTATATGTTAAATTAAATTTTTTTCTCTTAATTGTTAAATATTTCTAAACTGTCAATTGTTAAATTATATTTTCTCCTTCATTAATGTAACTTCTCTCCTTATTTTGTGTTTAGCCACCAGCAAAGCTAATAAAAACTTAATTATCAAGAAAATTTATTAAAATTTTACTAGAGCTTGGAAGGTCCCATGTCATCCCTTTTGGGGCTCACATTTATGATCGTGTGTTGAGAGGGTCGATCACCTTCACTGGGATGGTGGGGAGGAAACAAGGGAACATCAACGAATGTAAAATAAAAAAGACAGGAGCAATTGGGTGATTGGCGGGATCATTGCCAAAGGAGAGCATGTTTAAGGAAGGAAGTAAGATGTTTGGAAGTAAGATGAATACTGAATTTCTGACATTTCTAGACTGTTGTTCCAGAGCAAAATTGTGATGAAAATGTCAATGAGATATCACTTTGCGACCCAAACTTTTGAGGATATGTTTGGACTTTATATCAATTTGGGACTTATTATCTCTAATAAGATTGATAGATAAAAGCACGGAACATAATGAGTTCATGCTGGAAAGGAGCATAGACTAAGATGAGAATAAGCAGATCCTCATGAAAGAGAAAGCAGCAAAGGAAACTGAGAAGGCCATGTTGGAAAACCAGGAATTTATGATACAAGGGAAAAAAAGGGAAAGTCTGATGAGTGAGAGCTAGTTAATGAGTGTGAAAAATACGTAAAGTAATTAACCTGAAAATCTCATTTCTGCTCTTCGACATATTAGCTCCTCGAATATTCAGCTCAAGCATCAAGTTAAGAAGGAATACCCACCCTTGCTCTGGTCTTTCATGATACCATGCACATTACAGAATGTAGTTAACCCCTTCTATATTTACCATTCAATTTTTCTCCAATTTTCTGCAACGTTAAAGAGAGTAAATATTAACCCAATTTATTCTGTGTGTCTAGAACAGTAATGTGACTGATTTCCCCCTTTAGTTGCTTTCCCCCATCTACGTTTTCTTTCAATTTTCTAGGGAAGAAAGTGAGAGAATTCCTTGGACTTTAAATATATAGTGTTCTGTTTCCTGTACCTCTAAAGTCTTATTAGTCTGGAGGAAAATGAACAATGCAAACCTAGACTACGCAATGTGAAAACTTAGGGGTAACAAATTTTCTAAATATATTCAGAAGCGCTGCACAAGTATAACATATCTGACATAAGAATGGTTGAAGGAATTGCATAAACTTTAGTCATATTTTCAATACAGCATAGCCACGTACGTTTATTTCTGAAAAGTGACAAGGGCTCAGTATTAGGTAATTCTTTAGCTCAGTTATTCTTTCTATTAACATAACTAAGTGTGATGGTTAATTTCATGTGTTAGTTTGAATTGGTGGACTCAGTAGATTGTCCTCCCCAACAGAGTTGTAAATCATACAACCTTTTGAGGGCCTATACAGAACAAAATGCAGAGGATAAGAGTTTGCCTCTTTCTTTCCTGCCTCACTGCTTCAGCTGGAACATTTCATCTTATTTTCTCCTGCCCTTGGACTGAGATTTATACTATCAGTCCGCTAGTTCTCAGGCCTTCAGACTCATACCAAATTACACTAATAAGTTTCTCAGGTATCCAGGTGGCAGACACCAGATTATGGAACTTCTCAATCCCATAACTTTGTGAGCCAATTGTTCATAATAAATCTCTCTCTCTCTTCCTCTGTGTTCTTTCTGTTTCTCTGGAGAACCCTAACTAACATACAAAGGAAAAATTACATTGATATATGGTAACAGGGATTTGATAAAAAATAATATACAAATATGACTCTTAAAGCCAATTAATAATATAAATAAATAGGCATCTTCTTAATATGCTGTAATTTTTTTCAAATGCATATGTCAGCCTCATTTCCATGGTTACAAATCCTATAAGCATCAGCTTCAAAGTCAGAAGCAAGACACGAACATATCACTGTTATTAGCTAACATAGTTCTGGATATTCCATTTGACACATTTAGAAAGAGAAAGAAATAGAGGTATAAAAATTGTGAATATTGCTATTATTTTCCAAAACTTATTGTTTACCTAGGAAAACTCCTATAAATCATAGCTCAATAAAATATGTAGGAGCAAAATAAACACTCAATCCTTAATGGTGTTCATATCAAAAGGATACAACTACTCATGTAATGCTAATATTCTTGAGAAAAAAATATAACAATAGCTAGGCATTTTCAGACAGAAAAGTCTCATGAGAATGCAGTAGCCTTCAGTAGATTTTCAAACATACAGGAAAACCAAAATAACTAAATCAATGATACTGGTGCATGAATTCAGACAGACCAGATACTGTAACAGAATATTGTACTATCTATCTACATCTGTACATTTCTATGTATCTCTCTGTTTATCCTGAATGCTAAAGATGACATTTATTTACATCTGTAGAAGCAGGAAGGATTTGGAGCTTCTGCCCAGAATAAATGCAAACTTCACTTAGAACCAGTGCCTAAAGCCATGATGCATTGCTCCTATGCAGAACCTCACTTAAACGTTATATGTAAGGTTTTTTGGGTTTTTTTACTTTACATTTTTTTGATTAGTAAGAACTGTCTCATTGAGCACTAAAACATACATATAAAAGTATTGCTGCTTCTATGACTCTGCCCACTTCCAGGTGTGGGAATGGCCGACTACTGACTTCAAGAAGTGGAGAGAGAGATACCAGGTGTATGACAATTTTCTTAAGGCACCTACCTTACCTCTAATCAAATACTCCCCACTCTGGATTTAGTGCAGAGCCCTGAGGGACAGTCCACAAAGAAGGGACGGGTCACAGACTCATGGGTGACCCCTACCACCTCTGGCAGGATAAAAATGAGCAAACTAAAATTTCTCACTTCAGGAATATTCAGTCTAATCCAGGGTGTCCCCCACAGCCCAAGCATCTCTTTGTTTATTCTGAGAGCCTTAACTGCATAAAGTTCCTCCAGGGGTGGTATTGGAGGGATGGGGCGGGGGGCAACTGACTCATAGTTATATTCATTCTCCACGTAGGTTCTCACCTCCCAGGTTTATGGACCCGATATAGAGAGTATTGCTCCAAGTTGCCTTCTTCCCACCTTGTCCTATGTTATACTGAGGAAGAGAAGAGGGAAGGAATGAAGCAAGGAAGTAAAAAGGAGCAGAAGAGTTCTCTCCCCTTGACACGGATGCCCTGAACTTTTGCTGGAAAGTTCCCTGTTCAACCCTTAGTGTATGAACAAAGCTCAGGTGGAGTCTGAATCTGAGGAGTCCCCTGAGGAAGATGAGCTGGAACCACTGCCCTCAGATTCATCCTCTTCATCTTCATCTCCACTGCCATCGTCCTCATCCCCGTCTTCCTTCTCATTCTCTTCTGATCCCCATGAGGGATGATAATTGACTTGAAAATTCTCTGTTGATTCTGTCCCTTGAACCTCCAGTCCCTGCTCCTTTCCAAGTCCTTCCTGAAGACTCTTTGCTGGTAAGGACTGCAGATCTGTTCGTCTAAACTTGGGGTTTGGGCCTCCTGTCGTGGGCCTGTTCTTACACTTAGTATAGGTTGCCTCTTTGTACGCAGCATATTCCTCGGGAGACAGACTCTTGAGCCAGAGATCCAGGTCCACCTTGTACTGTTTCTGCAGCTCCTCAGCCTGGCTGCTGTAATGTTCCTTCAGGCCCCGTGGGATGTGCTGCCAGTGTCTGCCAATCTCCACCATCTGCTCTCTCAGGGTCAAATGTTGCAGCTCCCTACTCGACCATGAATCTTGGTGAAACTTGTGGTATCCATTCATAGGGGGCTTCCTGGGCTCTCCATGGAATTTCATCTTCTTGGAAAATTCATCAGTTTCTGGAGGAGACCTCACTTCTTTCACATTTCTCTGAAACTTCTGTTGGGTTTTGATATGGCTCCTCTTGGGGACACCGGATTTCTTGGAGTCCTCAACTAGATCAGGGTGGTCTTTTCCGAACTGAGCCAGTTTTTCCTCAAACTCTTGCTTCCCCTTTTGGAAATCCTCATATTTCTGCTTTATCTGCTTTGGAAGCGCCTTGTACTTCTCAGACAGCAACTTGTTCAGCTCCCGGTTGGTCGGCTCAGGGTTCCTTTGAGAGTACTGAGGCCAGTTCTCCTTGACAAAGCGGTTATATGCAGTTAGGGGCTTCTTTGGGAAGTCTGGATGTTTCTTGCAGTTTTTGCTTTTGTAGGTATTTTTAATGTGCTCCTTAGCTTCCAGGACTAATTCTTTCAAAGCATGGAACTTCAAGTTAACAGAAAACTCTAACCACTTGAGCTTACACATTTCTCCAGAAAAATCTTTAAAAGCTACTTTTTCCCAGTCTTGATGTGATAGGGTTGTTTTAAACAAATGACTGTTATTGGACAGGAGATTATTCTCCATGGATTCCAGTAGCCTCAGGATGTCTTCATTGGACCAGCAGTCTTGTCCTCTGTGCAGTACCATTTCTCGGTCTTCGGGTTGCTTATTAAATCCTAGTCCTTCAGATATCTCAGCAGGAGCTCAAACTTCACTCTCAAGATTCGGCAGATGATTTATTTCTGGAATTTCTGCAGTATGTGTGATTCTATGTTTCTGAGGAGAAAGAGAAAAAAACGTTACTCACTGTTTATGGTATGAATGAGAAAAATTACACCCCACTTGTAATATACTCATTCTATCATTAATTTACCATTAACAATATACAGTAAATGAAGAATCGCCTACTTCTAAATAGAAATTTATATTTTCCTTTCATATGCTACATTTGAAATGTTGAAAATATGCACCAAAACCCCCTACTCCAGTCTGCCTTTTGCCAAATTTCACCAGAGCCTATCTTCAAGCGAACTGAAGAAGTCAAACACCAGGCCACTCAGTCAAGAAACTTCAGATAACAGTAAAGCCCTGGAGATTGAGAGCAAAACATTAAAATGAAAACAGAATGACTAAAAGGGAAAGAATATTCACTTCGTAGTGCCCTGATAATGGCCACTTGCTAATTGCAGACCAGATACCCACAACTAAAGTTGCAAATGAGGAGCTGGAACTAGAATGAGACAAGTTAATGATCTCCTCACCATATGCATCACCTGTGGTCTCTTTATGGGTGGCACATAAATCTGTAGTAAATGACTGATTGATAAAGTTTTTTGGAATGAATGCTTTCTGGTGAACCATACTGCTTCTCCTTTCTAGAAAAAAATTAATGAGTATTATAAAAGGTTTCCAATTCTACCTGGTTAATTCTTCCTCACATTTAAGTCTTAGGAGAAGTTTTACCTCCTCTAGAAAATCCCTCCCATATGCTTGGCACTTACAAGAACTTGAACATGGGACAAATCTGTCGGCTATTATTTTCTAATCAAATTTTTCTTCTAGTGTAACATCTCTGTGCATGTTTCTCAGATCACTTCCCAAATTCTCATGACCCTTTTAATAGTCTTTTCAGAATATCCTATTCTAAGCTAAGGCTCACATATGCCAATTTGCATACAAATACAGTGCATAAAACATTAGATAATACCATATATTTTGTGAATGACACAGGAGCAAGAGAAATATAACATGCACCTTCAGAAAAAGAATGCACGAGATGGCAAAGAAAACTTCAGACTTCAAAAGAAAGGGGAATTTCTGAGAATGAGCTTCTTAATATCAGAGAAGATGATTTGAGAACTATTTTTAATTCTCAGTGAGTCTAAAAGGTTTTGAACGCCGTCTAAAAATTTACTGGAAGATTGAAGATCCTAATTACAATAATATCACATAACTAATACATGTGTCTGAAAATAATAGATTAAAATATTCTAAAAGAGCTCCCGCGAGCACCACTGGCCGCACCCTCGTGTGAAATGTGAGATCCATAACCTGGAGTGGTGCAGAGGCGGGCCGACACCCTGCTCCTGTCCTCTGGCGCTGTGCGGCCGCCTCAGGATCAGACATGTCCCAGACCGTGAAGGACTTATAGGGACGGCTGCCCACCGGGTCCCGGGGCATGGGCAGGCGCCGCGGTCTGTAGTGACCGCGAATCCGTGTTCACCACGAAAGGCGGGCACAGAGCCATCTTTAATGGGATTGGTGCTTGCAGCAGGACACCATCCTGGCCGAGGGCCTTCACTTTAGGATTTCCTGGTTCTAGTACCCCATTATCTAGGACATTCGGGCCAGACCCAGGAAAATCTCCTCCCCTACAGGCTCCAAAGACCTGCAGATGGTGAACATCTCTCTGCAAATGCTGTCTGGGCTCAATGTCCAGGAGCCTCCCAGCATGTACCAGCGCTCAGGGCTAGACTACCAGGAGCGAGCGTTGCTGTCCATTGTCAATGAAATGCTCAAGAGTGTGGTGGCCAAGTTCAATGCCTCACAGCTGATCACCCAACGTGCCCAGGTATCCCTGTTGATCCTATGGGAGCTGACCGAGAGGGCCAAGGACTTCAGCCTTATCCTGGATGATGTAGCCATCACCGAGCTAGGCTTTAGCCGAGAGTACACAGCTGTTGTAGAAGCCAAACACGTGGCCCAGCAGGAGGCCCGGTGGGCCCAGTTCTTTGTAGAAAAAGCAAAGCAAGAACAGCAGCAGAAGATCGTGCAGGCCGAGGGAGAGGCTGAGGCCGCCAAAATGCTTGGAGAAGCACTGAGCAAGAACACTGGCTACATCAATCTTCTTAAGATCCAGACAGCCCAGAACATCTCCAAGACGATCGCCACATCACAGAATCACACCTATCTCACTGCTGACAAGGTCATGCTGAACTCACAGGATGAAAGTTTCACCTGGGGAGGTGACAGCCTCATCAAGGGTAAGAAATGAGCCTGGCAACCAGAACTCCACCCCCAGACAAGATGTGGATCTGTTTCTTCTCCACTGTTTGAAGAGCCAGCTAAGGGTCCAGCATACACCCACCACGGCCCCATTATCATGTGATGGTCCCCTGTGTACTCCTCCTCCCAACTCCTCTTGGATTAAGGAAGACTGGAGAGCAACTCTTTTTCAGGGGAATGACTTTCCTCCTTCTGTAGTGGCAGGGGATGTTGGGACCGTGTGTGATCTCTCAGTGATTTCCTTCAGTGTTGTTCTCTCCTGCAAGGTTGGGAAGCTATAACCACCATCCCAGGAATTAGTAATTTTTTATTACTTAAAAAAACATTCTAAAAGATTAAAAGAATAATTAAAGTTCGTATCTGAGATAGAATAGGGGATAAGTCATAGCCCATAATGTAAAAAATGTTTTTGGAAAATTCTTCTTAATGAATGAAGACATAAATAAAAATAATTAAGTCTTGCAAAAAAAATTGAAATAAATCAAGAGTGGAGGATCAAAATGAAAGTAAACTAAAAATTATTGACTTATTAATTTCAAATATCAGAAAAAGTCCTATTTCATCAATGTCAGAAAACTAAAAGTAAAAACAAACTAACAGAACAGAAAGACAGTAATAAGTAAAAGTAGCATTCATATAAAAAAGTAGAAAAAGGAATGAATAAATAATTCCATACATTGTATTTATGGTCACAACTTACTTTCAAATAATTTAGATAAAAGAAATTGTCATAAACCTCCAACAGCAGTATTTTTAAGCGAGGATTACCAAAAATAATAAATAAATAAATAAATATAAGATGTATTCTAACTCAAAAAAAAGGTAAATTATATAAATTGACATTGGAAAACAGATGCATAATATTTGAAATATGAATCTAAAAAAGAAGAATTGCTATTTTTCCAATTCTAAAAGTTATGATGATGTGTATAGAGCAATGGAAATGAAAATAGAGTTATGTTTTTGTTATGTGGCTCTTTTACGAGCCAGGCATTTTTCCAAATTTTCCTCAGTTGACTAGTGTCTCCCTAAAGTGTATGTCTAAGTCCCAACCCTGATACTTGAGAATGTGACCTTTTAGAAATAGGGTTTTTGCAGATGTAATTAACTTGATGATTTCCAGATGAAATCATTCTTGATTTAATGGGACCTATATCCAATACCTCGTGTTCTTATAAGAGAAAGAAGAGGAAGGTTTGAGACAAAGGCACAGAGAAGACCATGTGGAAACAGAGGCACAGTGGAGTTATGCCGCCACAAGACAATGAAAGGCACAGGTTGGCAGCAGCCACCTGAAGCAGGAGAGAGGCACTGGCTGGAGTTTCCCTCGGAGCCTCCAGAGGGAACCAACCCTGCTAACCCTTGCTTTTCAACTTCCGGCCTTCAGAACTGTGAAAGAATAAATTACTCTTGTAGGCTACTCAATTTGTGATAATTCATTATTGCAGCCCTATGTAAATAATACACAAGTGTTTTACAATTACTATCTCATTTTTCTCCTCACAACTCCATGAAGTGGGTTTACTACTATTATTCTATTACAGAGATGATGAAAATAGAAAATCTAAGAATTTATATAACTTTCCAAAGTTGTAGAATAGTTTAAAAATAATAATAATAATAACAGAAGACTGTTTAAAAGAACATTCAGAGAGCAAAATAGATTTTGTAAATTAAAAATACCATAACAAAAATAAAAACTTCAAAATAATATTAGAAATACAAAAGTGAGAAATTTGATTAACAACAGGAGATTGTAAAATTATGAGTTAGAAAAAATCAGAAAACAGACTCAGGTGGTTCAAGATAATGTAATGAAGGGACTACTAATAATGCTGTCACCAAGGTTAGGAGAACCATCAAGGTAAGGCTCTCAAGTCTAAAAATAGGGGGAAGCTGTTTCCACTCACAAACCTGAAAGGGAAAAAACAACCTCTAGATGAACAGGAGGGATCAGCTGGTGGGCATGTAAATCCTGAGAAGAGATTTTTAGTACAGAGAGTTTGAGGATGAGGTGGCAGGTTTAGCGAAAATTGGAAAAATTAATAAAAAAGAAATATAATAACAGTACATCTTATGGCTTAGCTGTGATTTCATTTTACAGAGAAACAATAATTGATAGAATAATTAAACCAAAACTCATGATGTAAGTGTTTTGGGAAAATAAGAGAAAGGAAAACAGTGTGTGTGTGTGTGTGTGTGTGTGTGTGTGTGTGTGTGTGTGTGTGTGTGTGTGTGTATGTGTGTGTGTGAGAGAGAGTTTAAGGAGTTAAATAACTAAATTCCTCACTCCTTTTAAAGTCAATAAACACTTTTCTGTATTAAGAAATATCAGAACAAGTATATTATTTAGAATTATATACAGTATAATTGGGACTGTTTTGTCAGGCATGTGAAGATGAAGAAAACAATCTCTCTCTCATCAGAAGCTCACATACACCAACAAATAAAATATCAACCAAAAATCACCATTGTGGAGAAATATGCAGGTGCTGTGTGAGATGACAGGAGGAAACCGTTCTCTGTGTTTCATGCATTTTGTCTTCTGCACTTATACATAGACATACTCTTCTTATTACCTGTGGGCAGAATGTGAGAAAAATGACTATACACAGACAGTCTAAAATTAGACACCCCCAAAATTTAAAAAAAACCAAAAACCATTCACCAAAATTAGTGAGCAAAATGAGTTACTTTTTATTACTATTATTATTATTTTATTACGGTGACAGAGCAGTACAGGGATTGAAATCTGGGCCCTCGTGTTATCAACACCACTCTCTAATCAACTGAACTAACCGGTCAGCCCCAAACTAGTCACTTTCAATACTTTATTTTATTTTATTTAAAAACCTCACCACATCTACCCTGGTACAAAATAATTGATTAGTATTGCATCAATCTTGGTTAGAACACAACCTTTTTTTCAATACTCTTGCATTTAAATAACCTTAATGTAAAGGGTAACCATTGTTGAGAACAGATCAACATACTCCACAATCATGTCAGACGTACTTTTCAAAGGTCATCCACATTTGGAAGTCTAATATATTGTGTTTTTAAAATAAATGACAGTAGGTTATCAGGATTACTACTTCTAGACCAGTGTAGGAATCGTTCAGCAGAAAATCCTCTCAATTCTGGTACATAAGTGTGGTCCGCAATGCCACCTTTCCACATCTATCAATAATTTCTGGATTGTTACTGGGCACTTTAAAGACCAAGAATGAAGCCTGAAGTTCTAAATGAGAGCACCTTTCACATTCTACAATATTTTACAATTAATTTTAGGCCCCATGCCAAAAATAAAACCACAGATAGCTAGGCCTTCCCCTCCAGAATTTCACAATTTGTATATACGAGGAACGTAAAATAAAGGGGAAAAAAATCATTAATTTCAAAACAATGATAGAGACCAAAATTCTATAGCTCAAGAGTAAACTGAAAACAATTACATGATTTTTATTAACTAGGCTTCTGACAGTTTGGTTAAAAAAAATTAAGGGAAAGACACATGAATTCTTCTTCTCAGAATTCTGTACTCGCCTGAACGATGTATAATTGTTCTGATCAGTGCTTGCAAGAAAATCTACCCAATTGACAGGAGTTCTACATACTCTGGGCTGTCTGGACGGCAGCTGTAACTTTCTCAGGTTTCCACAGTTCAACCAAATTCAAGGGCCTCTGAAGAGAACAAACCTTGCATTTAGAACTCTTTTATATTAGGCTACCTAAAGGCTCACCCTGTTTAGGTTTTTGGAGTATCCAGTCAATACCTGAAGAGCGGAAGGATATACCTTCACCATTGATTGGATTAACTCTCTTACTAATTTCCATGAATAACCCACTTCAAACGCCCATCCCTAGTGCTGGTTTTTCTGGGCACTGGTTTTTATACACCCACAGGACAAATTCATGTCTGAGTTTCTGGGATCCTTCCCCGTACTCTCATTCCAGCCTCAACATCTGACAATATTTTAATATGACATTTGAATACACATCCTTCCCTTCTTTCATAATTTCTGCTCCTTCTTCACTGTGATCTAGGATTTTATATCATCTGCATTTCATCATGGCAATTTAAATCCCTTCGTTCCTGATCAATGTCTACAGTCTTTAGAATCAAAGATTAACATGTCAGTGATTATTGTGGGTGGTTTGAGAAAAAGAGTGAAAGAGTAGGGCTCAAATATCTGGTACTCCTGGCTGATTTAATTTTAAATTTAGGGAGACGAAATAGGCAGTGAGTAGGAGGAAAAAAAAAAAAAAAAAAAAAGCACATAATTTTTTTTTTTTAATTTTATTTTGTCGATATACATTTTGGCTGATTATTGCTCCCCATCACCAAAACTTCCCTCCCTTCTCCCTCCCCCCCCCCAACAATGTCCTTTCTGTTTGCTTGTCGTAACAACTTCAAGTAATTGTGGTTGTTATATCTTCTTCCTCCCCGCCCCGGTTTTGTGTGTGTGTGTGTGTGTGTGTGTGTGTGTGTGTGTGTGTGAATTTATATATTAATTTTTAGCTCCCACTAATCAGTGAGAACATGTGGTATTTCTCTTTCTGTGCCTGACTTGTTTCACTTAATATAATTCTCTCGAGGTCCATCCATGTGGTTGCAAATGGCAGTATTTCATTCGTTTTTATAGCTGAGTAGTATTCCATTGTGTAGATGTACCACATTTTCCGTATCCACTCATCTGATGATGGACATTTGGGCTGGTTCCAACAAAAAGCACATAATTTTGTTGAAATCAATTTGATCAAATTCAAATTGGTCAAAAAGATACCTGGACTTAAATAATGACTTATTTGAATAAAGAATGTTTAGCAGTATCAGGCTTCATAAGTTATTTTAGAAATAGGCTTCCTTTGTTTAACATTTTTATATCTAGGGCCAGCCTGTGGCTCACTTGGGAGAGCGTGGTGCTGACAACACCAAGTCTAGGGTTAAGATCCTCTTACCGGTCATCTTTAAAAAAAAAAAAAAAAAAAAAAGTTATGTCTAAATGAGTTACCAACAAGTAATTAACTGAATATTTTGAACAATAGGATATTACTTTGAAACGCCTAAATTAATGAGAATTTTAAATAGATAGTTTTACAAAACTGTAAATATTAGTTAATTTTGGAAATATTTTAAAATTATAAATATGCATAGACACAGACAAAAACATGTACAGAAAAATATCACAATGGCTAAACTCCTTTTTGTTCATTTCAATGTAATAACTTCTTGACTCTCTTTTTAAAAAATTTATCATCTCTCTATATCTTACGATTTTTTGGTAATAAGAATAAAACTCCTGGGGGGGAAAAAGCTATTTTTGTAAGAATATATTAACAGATACAGATACATATCTCTCATATAAGTCACATTAATAGCTATTTAGGTGTCATTAGTTACAATTTTATATGGCATTTAATAATCAACAAAAATGATTTAAGAAAGTCAATAAATGTTGCATGTATATGTTTATAATACAAAATTCTGATTATTTAAATTTTAACATATTTACTATTACTGAAGATTATGAACATCCATGATATTAATGAAAAGCTATTTGTTTCCTCGAGAAAGCAATAAGTGAACTACAATTATAAAATTTTAAATTGGTCAATATTAAGAGATGATGATATAAAATATTGCTGATTATGAAATGTGTACTCTTCCATACTACTGATGTGTTTTATATGATGTTATTGGAGGATTTTTGCAAACATGCATTAAAATTCTTACTAATTTGCCTATGTAAAATTCTTACATATTATGGACCTGGTCATTCTAGATCTAGAAAAGAAACCTAAAGAAGTTTATGGGACAACTTGAAATTTGAAACTTTGCTTCAAAAATTTCTCTCCCTGGTATGTGTGATATACATACAGGGCAGAAGAAAAACTTTGTAAGCAAAGACTGAATTTTCTGGATTTTAGAAAAACTTTCTTTTATTTGTTAAATGATCTAGTAGCTTGAATTGTGTCCCCAATAAGGTATGTCCAAGTCCCAATGCCTGGTACCTCCCAATGTGACCTTATTTGAAAATTTGGTCTTTGCAAATGTAATAAGTTGAGGCTCTAGAGATGAGATTATGTGAGTTAAGGGTAGGTCATAAATCCAGCGACTGATGCCTTTGTAAAAAAAAGAAGAGGAATATTTGAGAGTGAGACACAGGAAAAAAAGTCATTTAAAGAAGGAGACAGATATTGGAGTTATGTTGCCACAAGTTAAGCAACACCAGGAGTCATCAGAAGTTGGAAGAGACTAGGAAAAAGTGTTTATCCCCCTGGAGACTTGTGAGAAAGTGTGACTTAGCTGACACTTTGATTTCAGACATCTATCCTCCGGTTCTGTCAAAGAATGACTTGGATTAAGCTACCAAGTTTGTGGTAATCTGTTACAGAAGCCCTAAAAAACTAATACAATGATAACCAATATCAAGAGTGGCCACCTCTTCCTTTCCTCCATATATTTTCTGTGCCTTTAATTATTACATGCAACACCTCAAACACAAGGGAGCGAGGCTATGAGAATTTTGCCTCTAACAGTAATAATAAAAAAGATAGCAACTGATATTTTAAATTATTTAAAGCAATGTGAACTCCTTTTATGCATTGCTACCTGCAGTGTAAGAGATTTATAGCCTAATAAACAAAAATACAAAAAAAAATTCAAAATAATAAGATTTTAAGAACATTTTATTGTAAATTGACAATTCATAATTATATATAATCATAGGGTACAAAATGATGTTATGAGTTATTAACACAATGAATAATAATTAAATCAAGCTAATTAACATATTTATCAATTCAAATACTTATTTTCTATAGTAAGAACATTTAAAGTGTGCTCTCTTAACAATTTGGAAGTACATTATTATTACAGTATATTATTAACTATTGTTAACTATGTTTGCCAGGCTATGCAATAGATCTCAAAACAACCCCCAAAAAACTTACTCTTTCTGTCTAACTGAGAATTACTATATGATCTGGCAATCTCACTTCTGTGTATTTACCAAAGGAATTTGAAATCAGTATTTTTAATGGATGCGTTCATTTTGTGGCTCTATTTGAAAGAGCCAAGTTATGGAAGAGACCACAGTGCCCATCAATGGATAAATGGATAAAGAAAATGTGGTTTATACACACAAGGAATACTATCCAGCCTTTAACATGGATAGAGTTGGAGAATATTTTTCTTTTTTTGAATAGTGCATATTTTCTTGCTATTGAAAAGAGTTCCAAAGTTACAATGAAATTTGAATAAGGATGTTTCTGAGTTTATATTTGATCTCTTTCTGGGTCTTTGATGTAAGAACACATTTTCTGAAGCTGCATTCTGCTAAGGCAATCTGGTATTTGACAATTTTATGTACCAGAGCACACATTTCATGAGGATGACTTCATCCTTGATATATGCTACCCCCAAAATTTCAATCTCAAGCGCATGCACAAAAGAAGCACCAGTTTTCAGTGACCACCGTCACTGAACTGACTTTCCCATGCTTAACAGAGCCACTGTTAGTCACTTATTTATTTTCTTGTCAGCATGCTAGAGGAATGGAATCAGAACCTTAGCACACATTTTATGTAAGAACTCCATTTTGAATTTCTGATTTTTTTCATTTTTTTTATTGAATCATAATTGATTGTACATATCTATGGGGTAAAGTATTGAAAATCCATACCTGTGTGCAATATGTGATGTGCAGATCAGGACACAATGTAGTAATCATTTTTTGTGACCCTTTACTAACTTCTCACTAACCCCTCTCCCAATTTCCCACCTCTGGTGGCCTTAGTTCAGTTATCTCCTTTTGAAAGTTCAGCAAATTATTATGGTGGTTGTATCTTTCTTCCTTTCTTTTTTTGTTTTTATTTTTATTTTTACTTTTAATTTCTCACTTATGAGTGAGGACATATGGTATTTCTCTTTATGTACCTAGCTTATTTGGCTCAACATAATTTTCTCTAAATTCAAACATTTTGCTGCGAATGGCAGAATTTCACTATTTTTTATGGCATAGTAGTATTCCATTGTGTGTATATATACTACGTTTTCCTCATCCAGTCATCCGTCAATGGACATTTAGACTGGTTCCAACTCTTGGATATTGTATAGAGCTGCGATAAACATGGGGGTGCAGATATTCCATGGACATGATGATTTTCATTCCTTTGAGTATATACCCAGCAGTGGGGTTGCTGGATCATACGTCAGTTCTATCGATAGTTGGTTGAGGAAACTCCATACTGTTTTCCATAATGGCTGTACTAATTTACAGTTGCATCAACAGTGTAGCAGTTTCACCTTTCTCTGCATCTTGGCCACCACTTGTTATTCTCTGTCTTTTTGATAATAACCACTCTAACTGGGTTGAGATGATATCTCAATGTGGTTTTGATTTGCATTTCCCTGATGCTTAGTGATGTTATTTTTTCATGTGTCTGTTGGTCATTTATGTATATTCCTTTGAGAAATGCCTATTTAGCTCCTTTGCCCATTTTTAAATAGGGTTACTTGCTATTTTACTGTTAAGTTGTTTTAGTTGCTTATATACTCTGGATATTAATCCTTTGTCAGATCCATAGTTTGTAAATATTTTCTCCCATTCTGTACATTGTTTTCTCACTCTTTTGTTTCTTTTGCTGTGTAGAAGATTTTTAGTTTGATATAATCCCATTGGTTTATTTTGTTGTTGTTGCCTGTGCTTTCAGGGTTTTATTCATAAAACCTTAGCCCAGTCCTACTTCCTGAAGTGTTTCCACTATGTTTTCTTTTAGGAATTTTATAGTTTCAGATCTTATATTTAAGTCTTCAATTCATTTTGAGTTTATTTTGGTGTATGGCAAGAGGTATGTGTATTAGTCCATTTGTGTTGCTATAACAGAAACACCTGAGACTGAGTGACTTATAAGGAAAAGAGATTTATTTAGCTTAGGATTCTGGGACAGCTGCATCTGACATGGGCCTCAGGCTGCTTCTGCTCATGGCAGAAAGCAGCAGTCAGCCAGCTGGTACAGGAAGATCACATGGCTAGAGGAAGCGAGAGAGAGAGAGGAGGTGCCAGGGTCTTTTTAAACAATCATCTCTCTTAGGAACTAATAGAGTGAGAAATCACTCAAGCCCACCACCACCAGGTAGAGCATTAATCCATTCATGAGGGATTGGCCCCCATGACTCAATCAGTATCCAACACTGCCACATTGGGGATCAACTTTCCACATAAGTTTTGGAGGGGACAACACATCCCAACTCCATCAGTATGGGTCTAGTTTGATTCTCCACATATGGATGTCCAGTTTTCCCAACACCATTTATCAAAGAGGCAGTCTTCTCCCCAGTGTATGTTCTTGCCTTTGTCAAAGATTAGTTGGCTTTAAGTAGGTGGGTTGATTTCTGGGTTCTCTATTCTGTTCCACTGGTCTGAGTGTCTATTTTCATGCCAGTACCATATTGCTTTGGTTGCAGTAGCTCTGTAATATAATTTGAAGTCAAGTATTGTTATATCTCTGGTTTTATTTATTTATTGCTCAAGATTGCTTTGGCTATTTGGGTTTTTTTGCCATTCCATATAAATGTTAGGATTATTTTTTCCATTTCTGCGAAGAATGTCATTGGCATTTTGATGGGGATTGCACATGACTCTATAGATTGCTTTGGGTAGTAGGAACATTTTCACAATGCTAATTCTTCCAATATAAGAGCATGGAATGTCTTTCCATCTTTTTGTGTCCTCTTTAATGTCTTTCAGCAGTGATTTGCAGTTCTTGTTCTACAGATCTTTTTCCTCCTTGGTTAAATTGATTCCTAGATATTTCTTTTCTTTTTCTTTTTTTTTTTTCGGTGACCATTGTAAATAGGCTTGCTTTCTTCATTTCTTCTTATTGTAATTTGTTATTGGAGTATAAGAACGCTACTGATTATTGCAAGTTAATTTTGTTTCCTGCAACTTTACTAAAATTGCTTATGAGCTCTAAGAGTTGTTTGTTTGTTTATTTGTTTTTGTTTTGTTTTTTGTAGTGTCTTGAGGTGTTTTGTGTAGATAGGATCATGCCATTTGCAAATAGGGACAGTTTGACTGTCTTTTCCAGCCTGGATGCACTTTATTTCTCTTGACTTATTCCTCTGGCAATTATTTCCAATACTATAATAAATAGGAGTGGTGAGAGTAGACATCCTTGTCTTGCTCCTGTTTTTAAGGGAGAAGCTTTCAGCTTTTTCCCATTCAGAATGATATTGGTGGTGGGTTTTGTCATAAATGCTTTTATTGTGCTGAGATACTTTCCTTCTATTCCTAATTTGCTGAGAGTCTTTATCATAAAGTGATGTTGAATTTTGTCAAATGCTTTTTCTGCATCTGTTTAGATGATTATATAGTTTTTGTTCTTGATTTTGTTGATGCAATGTATCACATTTATTGACTTATATATTTTGAACCATCCTTGCATCACTGGGATGTTTCATTATATGGTCCATCTTAATATTTCTCATTGAAAATTAACGCTTTGTAAAGCACCATGTTGAGCTTAAATTATATCAGTCTATTATTATATTTAACTTTGTATTCTTCTGTAGTTAAAGTTTTCTTATCATATGCATATATTACTTTAATTTGAAAATCTTTCTAAAAAATGCAAAGACATTATGAGCACCTTTCTGTGTCAATATATGTGGAACGTCTTCACTTTTATAAATGGCTAAATATTCTGTATCACATTTAATAAAACTATTACATTATCACTAAATATATTCTATTTTTTTTCCTATTTGTAATTGAAAATAATGAAGTAATATTCATCTTTCTTCTTAGGTGTTTTAGTGAATGTTTCTATAGGCAAAATCTCCCAAAGTTGAAATTGTAAAATTTAAAGTATATGTGTAAACAGAAAGGAGATTGTTGGGAGGGAGGGGGGAGAGGAAGGAGGGAGGGAGGTTTTGGTAATGGGCCACAATAATCAACCACATTGTCTATTGACAAAATACAGTAAAATTTTTTTTTAAGTATATGTGTATTTAACATTGAGATGTACTTTCAAAGTGAAATAATTTTTTTATGAGAATAATATTCATTTATTGGTTCAGTTAAGTATGGCTTTCTGGCTTAGAGATAATGGGTCTACATTAGAAAATAATTTGTTGAGGGATAGGTTAGGGATAACTGAAATAATTGGCTGGACATTTTCTTTACAGTGTTTTTACTTTAGTCTCCTGTTATTTATGCTCCACACCAACAACAAAGCCTCCTTTCTATGGAAATTGTTTTAATCTCTTAGTCACTGCCTCTTCCTGCCTGCAGACTGTCTGTAATGCCACCAGCTGATCTGTTGTCATAACTGAACATTCAAATGAAGCTCCTATTTATTTTAAACTCTTCATTATGGCGCACTTGCTTCTCAGTGCTACACTTGGGTAGTCCTGCTGCTTCTTTTACCCAGAAGATACAGTCCTGTCAATAAAGCTAATATCATGAAGCCAGCCATGCAAATATATTTCATGTACGAATCTTGGAAAATCTTTTCTTCTCAATAGATCTCCTTATTTCAAAATGGAATTTAAACACTTCAGTATGGCATACTTATCATTCAAACTGAGGGCATAATTAATATTTTTCTCAAGTATACTAGGTTCAAAGGTTGCCACAAAATGACATATTTCAATAGCACTTATTGTGCTATTGAACAAATAAATTCAGAGGATGCAGAAAATATGGAAAGCAAGAATGATTGAATGCCTTGATAAAGCTTATTGCAGAGAAAAAAGATAACCAAAGATCAAAGCAAAAAATGAATGTGCATATATACATATGAATTAAAATTTATATTTTTGACAATAAGAGTATAATGGGTTTTGGTGAAAAGGGAATAGACATAAAATTGTGCTTATCTTGGTTGGGGGAATGATACAGTTATCTTTTTAAAAAACCACAAATTATATAGAAGAAAGTAACCTTAAAAATTAAAGTGGCAAAATGATTCCAAATATGTCAATAACTAAAATGAATAAAATGGATTAAACTTACCAGTTAAAAATGTATTTTTTCATTTCTTCAAAAAGAAGAAATGACAATCTATTGTTTAGAAGACACACTAAATTATTATGATAAGGGAAGTTTGAAAATAAGAGAACAGAAAATTCTAAGTGAAACAAAATTAATATTTCTGGTTTTCTCCCAGGCAAACCATTAAATAAAAAAGTTTAGTTTGTTTTAGAGGGACATTACAGAATAAAAATGTTCAGTTCAATAAGGTATATCAATTCTAAGCATTCTAGCCTGACAAATATCCTCAAAATTAAAAGCAAAAAATTGAAACAAAAATGGAGATACATTGACAAATCTACCATTGTTTTAGATAATGAATATATATCTCAATTATGGGTAATGCAAGAACATAAAAAATTCAGCAAGGACATCAGGTAATTGAACTACCTAGTTAACAAGATTAAGATGATAAGCAGACACAAAATTCAATGTTATGAAATACATTAATCTCAAATATACATTGATCATTTTCTAGATTTTAAAGCCAGTCTAAAGCAATGCAACATAATGTCACAATAAGAACATTTAGTAAACTATGAATAAAAGTTTTTTTTTAATCTGAGAAAGTATATGCTTAGAAGAAAAACATCCAATGCCATTGTACATGGGAAATTATTAGATGTGTAGAAGCAGATATAAGAACAATGGCATTAACTATTACTGCTTCCACTGGGTACTGTACTGGAAGTCTTACCTTTTACAATTTATTGAAATGGTGGGGGAGGAATGGTAGGAGAGGAAAGAAGAAAAGAAAATTATAGGATTGAAAAGTAGAAAATAAAACTGTTGATATATTTATATCTGTAAAGGATGATTATCTTGTAGAAATAAAAAATATATATACCAAAATAATTAGAAAAAAATAGTAAACAGTTAACAAACTGTCCTTAAGATTAAAAGACTTTTTGAGGCCCATGAAACTCTGAATGCTCTGGCCACTCTTACCTCACTCCACTTTTGTTTCTTGCTCCCTCCTAATTCAATGGCATTTCTCAGTTGCTTGAACTTCCTACCCACCACACCCTAGTTACCATTCAAGTGTCTTCAGATGCCACTTTCTTAGTCTACCCTAAGTTTATACTTCATTATATATTTCCTTAACTCCCTGGATTTTTTTTCTTCATAGCATTAACCCAAATTGTAACTAAAATTACTGTAGTATGCATTCAATGCCTTGCTCCCTGAATATGTTAGCAAGACCAAGGCCAACCACCTGGCCCAAATAAAAACCCTGGCTTGCTTTGCCAAAATCTGTTACCCCAGGTCATTTAGCTCCTGGCTTAGGCTCACCAAAATTTTGTTACTGAACCCAGGTCCAGCTTCCTGCCCCCGCAAAAAACCAAACACTCCCAAAGTCAAGTGTTGGTGAAAATGGAAGTCAGCATTTATGGAAGACCAGTGACTTGAGCAGAGATGTTAGGCTAACCCATTTCTCCAGTAAACCTGAAGGACCTTGGCCAGACTAAAACCATTTCAAAGACTCAAATTTACTGATGGGTTTTCAAAGATGAGATTGAAGGAATGGAATGTGGGAAATGAAAAACAGAAGGGAGATGGATATGAGCTGTGGGGGTTCCATACAAGGAGCCAAGTGCAGGTCTTGCCAAGCCTCCATCTGGTTTCTGTTCCCATCCTTGCTGTTATCTTGGGATTTTGATTTGCCTCAAGGTGGAGTCAGCATAGCTTTATTGATGTCTTCCTTGGTTTCTCAGGGTGTGGGTAATATGTGACTGGTGGCAAGTTTACAACCCCAGGCTGACTGGAAAGCAACTTTACATTCACATAAATAATGTCATGTTGTCCCCTAACCAAGGTTGAAAATAACAAATAACCTTGGGAAAAAAAGGAACTCAGAGAAATGCATGCTAATAAAAAACAAACAAACAAACAAACAAACAGTGACCTTTTAAAATCTTTTAGAGCCCATAGGATTTGGGGTCCCAACATGACTTCAGTCCTGCTCATTCCAACATCTTCCACACTATCAATAGTTCCTTCCATTTCTGTGGAACAGAAACAACTCACCTTACTGCTTCTAGTTGAGTCAGGTTGAAGAAAGGGTTAATTTGGAATGGAACTATTTGACATGATGGAGGGCACAGTTCTTGGTACTGGACTGGAGTGGTGGAGGGATGAAGGACATTTGTTTATTGTCTTATTAATTGATTGGTAACAGGTACCTTACCCAGAATTACCAGGCTATACATTAATTGGTACATCAATGATTTTTAACAAGTTACATGAATCCTTTGTTTAGAAACAGGATGTCTCATCAAAATTATGCCCCCACCACCTTCAAGACTATGAGTACTTTTAAAGAACTGCTTGTGTAGATAAAACATCATTTCCCTCTTTTTGATCAAAACATTTCTCATGAAACCATTGATGATCAATTGCATGACTGAAAAAGTCTTACTTTTCTTTGTGTTGATCCCTCAGTGCTGGGGAGGCTCATACCCAGGTAGACTGATCCCTTGGTCCTGGGAAAGCTTATTCCCAGGTAGTCATGTCCCACATTGGGGGGAAAGATGAAACAGCAGTTAGGCCAAATCAAGGCAACAGAAAGTGGGGTCAGGAACTTAAAAGAGACATGCTATTCTACAACTGATGTTTTCCAATTGTATCCTATTACAAAGACAAAGCAAAATCTTATTGAACTTATGCAAATATTGCCATAAAAATCGCAAGGACACTCACAATCACTTTCCAAATTTTGGAGAAATTAAATAGGGAGAAAAGGCAGATGTTTCTATCTTTGTTCATATAAGTATAATTTACCAAATTGCTGTAAGTTATACATAGCTTAAGTGACAAAATTTCCTTAAATCTGGAAAACAAAACATTTAAGTAAAGAACCAACAATGAGAAATGCTAAACATTATGTTCATTAGTTATTTAACTGTATATAATTAATTTTTGCTTTGCTTGATCTTGATTAGCAGTTTTATATACTGATCACATTTCTTATTAGAGATCTGAAAAACTTTTCTTCTTGTTCTTAAAGATATTTGAAAGCTGTGTTTAAGAGTACTTGTTACAGTTCTTTCCATGAATCTAATTGAAGATGCCTTTAGAGAAAAATCAAAATATCTTGCAATTTTACTAAGAACAGATCAATTCTTCAAGAAAACCTTGTTCAAAGATAGGGGAAATTTAGTTCTGTATTAGTGTCTTGTAATATCAAAATAATTCTCTTCTAATTATAGCCAACTTAATCACACAAAATTATTTCATAAATTTCCCCTTCACAAACCATTACTAAGATGTACTCAGACATTTGCACCACATGCTTTTAGACTTTCAGTTCTGTCCTATAAGTCCTCTTTCCTAAATAACCCATCATTTTCCTTTAGGACAAAAGTTCACTACACAAGAAGCTTTCTTACACATAGCTTTCTTCACATCTCTCTTCTCCTACTTACTTGTTCCTTTCTAGCAACAATATTAAATTAGCCTCATTTATCTAAAAAGTGCATAATCAAAAATCATTCTGTTTTAGGCTGGGTTTATAACTTAAATTTTAAAAACCTCTAAAAGAGATGAATATAATCCTCTTTGACCAGTAAACCCAGGCAAAAATGTACGCTGATAATTCTGAAGACATTTGTCACAGCAGTCTGATTTAAAAAAAAAAAATAGCTTTCTAATCTTTTTTTTTTTTTCTTCAGTTTCTGGTTTTTTTACTCTTCTAATTTTTTTCTTCAGTTTCAGTTTCAAATGACTTTAGGGTTAAATTCTCAAGTATTTACATATAGCTAGGAGTGGGTGAATTGTATAAGAAAAACAAAGTATCCAAGTGGCCTTGATTCTTTTAATAGGTTTCTCTTAAACAGTAAGTTTCTGTCTTAACTCTTGCAGAACTGTGTGCACAGATAGACAAATTTTCTCCAGAGACTTAGCCAATTATAGCTGTCAAGATCATAGTTTGTTTCTCAAACTTGCCAAGAGAAACTCACCAAAAAAAAAAATTCTTTTTAGTCATTGGATTTTTAATGATCAAATGGTACAAACGTAGTTAGTTATTCAAAACCAAACAGACAGAGCTTTCCCAAATAAACAAACAAAATGCTGGCTTCGGTATCCTCGAGTCATTTCTCACATCCAAAATGTTACCTTTAACAACAACAACAAAAATAGTGTAGAACTCCTAGTGAGACTTAGCAGCTCAGAGCCTGTCAATCCCTTACTAGAGCTGCCTTCCTTCACCAAACAAAAGGCAGGGAATTGGTGGTTTAAACCACTGCCGCAAAATCAGAAGAAGCCTCAAAAAATCCCATCCATGGGGTTTCCCTACCACAGGCAGCTGGCACCCACGGGTGGACCCAGCCTCACTCCCACGGCATGAACAGGTTAGCCCTAGCTTGCTCCTGCTGCCAACTGCTCTATTCATTGCGGGGCTAGGCCACCGGGAGCACTCAGCTCCTGGCTTGGCTCACCAAAATTTGTTACCAGGAACAAGTCTGGCTGCTTCCCCCAAACAAAAATCCTGGCTTGGCTTGCCAAAATCTGTTACTCCAGGACATTCAGCTCCTGGTTGAGGCTCGCCAAAGTCTTGTTACCAAAACCAAGTCAGGTTTCCTGCACCCTAACAAAGCAAGCCACCTGAAAGTCAAATGTTGTGGAAAATGGTAGTCAGATTTTATTCAGGAATACCGGGGACCAGAGGAGAGATATTAGGCTAACCCGTCTCTCTGGTAAACCTGAAAAAGACCAGCCAGAGTAAAACAATCTGTTCTTAGTACCTAGCATGAATGATTAATAAATAAGCAATGAAATAATCCAAGAATGAATTCAGAATCATTATTCATAGTACTAAAAATATATTTGCAGACTGAAAGGCAGAACATCTCAAATCATGGTGGCAATCCTCACAAATTACCTTAAATATGTATAAATTTAAATTGGTCATCTAGAGTTATTTCAGGGAGTCCCATATGAAGCTTAGACCAAAAGTATTTTTTGTCATTCTCAGCCTGCAATTTAGATAGGATTGCTACTGATTGCCTGTTCTCTACAGTAACTGGCTTATTTAGGTGTTATTATTATCATTAATTTACGTTGAGATTCTCTGATTCATAGTTAAGAACTGTTTACATTTGGGACTCATAATTCTTTGTTGGGGGTTGTGGGGGGGTGATGCTGGCTATGCTGTGTAGGATTTGAGCCAAATCCCTGTCTCTACCCTTAGATATCGGTACTAACTATCATTTGTGACAACCAAAACTGTTTCCAAACATCAATAAATATTCCCTGGAGGGAAAAATTACCCCCAGTTGAAATCTTTTCCATAGAATTGGAAAAAAATACATATGATATATTTATAAGATCCTTAAAGTAGTTTAGACATACTACCTGGTTCTTAAATTCTAAATGAACATAAAAGGCAGCAACATAAGATTCTCAGGAGATTTGTGTGTAAAAACATAAGCATACTGGTGAATAAGTAATATTGAGAAAGAAAAATACAAATAAATTAGTTAGTCACAGTCTAGCCAACCAATTTGTAGAAATAGATATGATTTTTTGATCTATGCAAAATTACAGAGAAGTTTTTAAGGATAGCATGTAAGGAGGAAATAACAGCCTCTACAATCTGTTCTTACCTGGTGCTTGAAGAAGGTTGTTACTACAGATTAAGTGAGGAATGATGTCTTTGTACTCTGAACATTTGCTGAGGCATTGCCTCCTTCACTTGATATGAGAAGCTTCCATGACCCACTCTAGCTTTCTGGAAACTGTGTCAATCTTCCAAGCACAAAACTACAAAAGTCACAAGACTTTTTCTCGATCA
This sequence comes from Cynocephalus volans, assembly GCF_027409185.1. NCBI lineage: Eukaryota > Metazoa > Chordata > Mammalia > Dermoptera > Cynocephalidae > Cynocephalus > Cynocephalus volans. The sequence goes on from NC_084463.1 coordinate 83,846,926, forward strand.
TCATTTTCTGAGCCTTGCATCACATTTCTTTTCCATTAGTGTGATTTGTTTTCTTAATAGAAATGGGGTAATGCAGTGTTAGTAGTGGGTGTTTCCCAAATAACTTTGGAAATGGACTGCAGGTGAGGGGAGGGATGAATTCCAAGTGGCTGGGAATAAACAAGCGCATGAATGAATAAATAATCTTTCTCCAAGATTGGAAGGAAGGAAACAATTCCCATTGATCCCATTTCCTCATCACAATCACATTTCCGTCCTCATTCAGTTTTCTGTGGATTTTCTGCCCATCTTTCACAAAGTATCTTATTTCTAATTTTCTCAAGCAAGAAAACAATGAACTTAAGCTCCGTCTTTAAACCAAAAACATGCTTGTAGATTTCTGATCCTCAAAAATTTGAAAGGTTTAGAGGTCTCAAAGACCAATTTGTATTAGGTGACTGGCCTGTTTCCTTTTTAAGGAAACCTCAAATGAATACCAATAATGGGAAATCAAATCCTATAAAGCCACAGAAATTTGAGACATCAAATGATAAAAAAAAAAATCTGTTGAATAAAATTTATAGGAGGCCATTAATGTGGACTGAGCTCCTGCATTAAGCCTCAACAGACCAAACTAAAATGGAGTCATTATTGTTAATGTTCCACATCACTAAACCGAATCTAAGTTCCTTAACTGACCTTCTGAGAACTCAGGAGGGATAAGGTAATAGTCGAATGTACGAACAGGCCATTTTTAGCCAGCTTGATAAGGAAGTTCTCTGTGCTTTAATTCTTACAAGAAGAATAACTGAACGAATCTGATGTTAATCAATCCACTTTTTATATTATGCTGTTTCCTTGTTCCTGGTCAAGCTACCTTATAAAAACAAACAGTTCTGCCATTTCTAGCACAGCACCTCTCTATTTCTCAATGATATGCTGATCAATTCATGAATCATGAATAAAAGCCAATTAATCACTTAACTAAATTTGTTGAAATTTGTCGTTCGGCATATCTGAGCATATAATGAAAAAACCTAAAGAGACATGAGGAAATTTGACCAAAATCACACACACACCAGGAGTTGAGCAGAGAACAGAAATAACACTTTCTGATTGAAAAACAGTATAGTTACCATGATCTCATAACAGTAACATTATTTCAAATAATCCCGAATCTTTGGTCACTAGCAATGAATAAAAGGAAAGCTGATAGGAAGGCACCACATTCCTCTCTAAATCCAAAGGCTCCTCAGCTAGAGTTAGTTACAATGATAAATTAAGTAATGCTGATAAAATTGAGGGGGCATGGGAAACACTGCATTTATGTTATTTTCATTTATTTGCTTTATTTCGCCACAAAGAGGTTTTTTGTTTTTGTTTTTTGTTTTTCCTACTACCTTTAATTAATCTTAGTTCCTTCGTTTCTCATGTTCCTTAATGTGTCCTTTATGTTAGGGGGTTCTCAGGATTTCATCATTGACTACATTCTCTTCTCACATTGTGCATTATCTTATTTACAATTTCATCTCCTTGGTATTATCTCACATATGCTTCATTCTCCATATCAGCTTTTATTTTTATTTCTATAAAGAATTAAATTTCTGCCAAAAAGAGGGCAAACAAGTAAACGAATAAACCCTTTTGAGCATGGGAACAAGGGGAGTCCCCGATTTTTTATGTAACTTGCAAGGTTCCACGTAATCTCACCTTTTTTTTTTTACTTCTCCACCACAGGTATGTCCCATATGCTAATAATTCCAATGTAGGTCATCAAAACTAAAGATTTAGAAAGTAAAAAGAATAAATATCTCCAGAAGTATGATTAGAATAAGAAATTCTTGGTTTAATAGCAGAGAAAATTTGCCAAATAGATACACATTTTCCTCCTCTTTCAAAACCAAAGGTAAATCTTAAATACCCATAGAAGCAAATTCTGCCTGTACGTACAAGTAAATCCATGCTAAATAAGAATATTAGCTATAACATTTCTTTGCAAAAAAGAAAAATATCGGTAGCAAGGCGATATTTAGGCTGAAATGGCTGTTGCTTGTTGAAATTTTGGTGTCAATGGAGAGAGCTCAGAAGCCTTAGGTGTAAATGAAGAAAGCATTGGGTTGAAGGCCCAGAAAGTGAAATTCTACAATCTGAGATCACTTGAAGTGCAGATAGTCAAAAAGAGCTTGTGATGAACTCTCTCCATTAGCTAATAAAGATTTGTATGAAATGCACTGGAGGAGGAGAGTAAAGGTTAACTATGGAATCTAGGTGGTAGGGATGGAAAGAATAAGGGAATATTACTGATACGTATTTTCATAATTTGCATAATCATTACTGTTTAATCATCCATTTAACAGATTTTTAAAAGAGTAAGATGTCCCTTGCCACATGACCTTTAGTTAGCCAGACATGGATAGGTGAATACTCCTCAACTTAGTAATGGAGAAAAGCAGAGTTTACTCATCCTTGAATACCCATTCCTGGTTCTAACTCAAAGAAATATAAAGATCATCTTATCTTCACTGAACACAACCTCCTGGGGGTATTTCTCTGCTGTGCCTGTTGTTTGATTTTTTTTTCCTACTAAAACAAAAAAAAAAAGAAAGAAAAAGAAAAATCTTTGTTTATCCAGCACTCCCAGCCATGCCCAGGCTTAAAACAATAGGTTTAGGGTTTACTCTGTGTTAGATACTAGGATAAGCTTTATACTTGCATTATGTAATCTGACTGTCACCAACAGTCATTGAAATGTTTGTTGATTACCTACATTATTTCATCTGAGAATCAACACACAGCAAAGTCAAGATCACAGATTTTGGAGACCAGTCACATAGTTCAAATTGTTTAAATTCTTCCTGGCTTAGTTTCTTTATTGTTATCATTGGATTATAGGGTTTTTTATATTTAAAGCATATAGAACACATTTATATGTAAGATGCATGACAAATGCTCGATAAACATAAGCTCTGTAAGCTCTTATTATTGCTAGGAATGACAGATGATGAATCTGTGGCAAATATAATTAGGTGACATGTTCAAGGCCACACAGCTAATACTCATTCCCAGGAATGGCAAACAGCAATGTCTACCAAACTTCAGATATTCTTTTTTAATTAACAAGCATTTGTTAATTTCGGCAATATTTTCAGGAAGTGTATTTGGTGGAGGAAATACATTGGTGAATATATAGTTAAGTGTGTCACAGAACAACTGAAACAAAAATCAACAAAATATTGTATCATGGTGAAATGGGAACAGAGAGTAAGGGCACACGTTTGTATTTCATCCTTCCATCTCATCTTTCATAACCTGGGGGATGGTCTTAAATTAAGATAAATAAATTAAAATAAATAATGCATGGACACCATGACTGTAACACACACACACACACACACACACACACACACACCCCGCATCTAGCCTTGATGCTGATAGTCTCTTTACTCCCAGCTTCTCAACACACTAACAGGTGTTTCTGAATACAGTGGAAAATTGATTCGGTTTGAAATAGCCTTGTGTAATTTAATCAGTTTTTTACATCAACTGCAAATCCTGAAAATTTATACTATTCAATTAATGCTCCTATCTTTAATAGCAAAACTACTCCTTTCAAATAATTGTCTTATTTATTTATTAATTTAATGATTCAAGTAACTGTTAACTTTTCAATATGTAGCAGTCATTTTGTTATCTGCAGGGACTCTGGCAGTGAATATAATAGACTTGCTTCATATTTTGGCATTTATATTATTATAAAAGTTAAAGAAAAGAAAGGCTGTTCTGGGATCATAAAAACAAAAGTCAATCCTTGTCCTGAGGGTCAGAGGTAGTTTTCTATAATATGTATGGTTGCTTCTTTTTTTCCCTGAGGGTGATACAACTGTAGGATTTATTATATCAATAAGAGAGAGAAGAGGTCAAACTGACATGTGTTTTGTGGATAACCAGGTCTGTCTAAATGTGCAAACCCCATTAGATCGTTAAATTGGAATTGTACAACCATGCATGTGTGTAACCTCAGCAAGCTCACAAAACATGTAAACAACCACAGCATATATTCTCGATAATGGGATGCAAAAGATGATTTTAATTAAAAGAAAATGAGCCAACACAATTTTTCACTTCATACATTCTATTTAATAACAATAAAATGAGGTTATATTAAAGGAGAGAAAAAATACAGTCAAACATTATTGATTTGCTTCAACTGAGAAGGGCTCTTTCAGATATGGAATTCCCAGACAACATCTGGTTTCTGACTTATGCCTGATCATGTGTGGCCAGTGCAAGAAAAAGGCCTGACAGGGAAATTGAGAGAGCCAGTGGGGTAATTCCATATGAGGGAACTCTTGGCAACATCCACAAAACTCACATTTCTACTCTCAAAATCAAGGAACACACCAACCCGGCCCAGAGGTTTCTTTATGTAATGATAAATCACTGGGGGGGGGTGGTCAAGACAGTGTAATGATTATCCTCCCTCACACACAGAAGAAGAAATGTGTCCCCAGATTCAAGCATTTTGCCAGTGTTTCTTATCCAGGAATCTTTACAGACTCCTAGAGCCCAGTCCCAAGAGTTGTCCACATCCAGCTCCCAGTAATGTTTTCCAGAGGTGAACCTCTGAGCTCCCCATGCAGCAAAATAGTTAGATCTGTCAGAATTCAAAGAGGCATCTTGATGGTCATGTCTAAACTTCAAATTTCTCACATCGTCAAAAAAACTGATATTGTGATTGGTTATTTCATTATCGAAGAAAATTTCCACTGTGGAAAAAGAATATTCTAGTCAAGATAAAAATAAAATCATGCATGAAATAAGAAAATCTACCTAGAGTGTCACTACGAAAAACAGGTCAGGTCCACAAAAGCAGTTCTGGCTGAAAAAATATCAGATTCATGTGCTACCTGTTAACCTATAGAAGAAACCCATACCTAAACTCAATAGAAAAAAAAATCTAAAAAATTCAGAGATTATAAAGGGAAGGGAAGTCATGCCTACTTCTCCCTGGTTACTTTTTACAGAACATGAAAAACTGGAGACTTGTGTATTGCTGCAATTCCATGGCAACAAACCTTACCCTCCCTGCAGCTTTGGGGGATGTGGAGAGAGAATATCAATGTGAGACCTATAAAATGGTGATCGCCTTGCTGGTGTTATTATGTGCTAGTTAATTTACACTTAAGAACAAAACCTGAATATGGCTTTAAAAGCGGTTTCTTACTAGGAATTTTCTGCCTTTTCTCCTGCTTCCGTGATGCCTAATCTCCCTCTGCCTGCGGGGACCCTCCAGGTTTGGATGTACCACGGAGCTCTACTCCTGCCTCATCGACCACCAACTTTATTTTGGTTGTTCACAAAATATTACTTGTGCAGTATGTTTATTCACCTATTTTTCTCATCATATACATTGTACTTCATGTTGTTTACAAATTCAATTACTAAGAAATTTTTTAGGAAAAATATTTGCATATAGAACACCCTATCATCAATATTAATTGTGTTTAATTTGAAATTGGAAATTACTGAATAAATGTGCAGTTCTATACAACTCATTGAACATCTGACATGTTATCAAAGAGTGATTCAAAGACTCAAAGGGCCATTTTTCTGTTTCTTCTTTCTCTATATATGTAATTCATTACAGGTCTGAATGACATTTATTTTTTCACCAGCTCTCTTTCAGTTTTGTCCATATTATCATAGTACAAATAGAACTATAAACACTCATACTACTCACAGGCTTCTCTCTTCTCCTAAATGAAAGATCAATAGAGGGGGAAATACTGGCTAGAGACAACTGTTACTGAAGCACAATTTATGCAGTCACGTCACACCAGTGGCTGCCACTCACCTCGGAAGTGGTCAAACCTGTCTATCAGTCCGGTGATGGGTCTTAAACTGAGCTCTGGATTCACAGGCTGGGGCATGTGCTGCTGCACAGACTCACTCCTGGAAGAAGGAGAATTAAGTTAATCTTTTGGGTGCCAAATATTTTATCCTAGTGCTTAAGAAAAGACATAAACATTCAACTGAAAATACTATATCAAAACTCCTTTCTGATATTTCAGTTACCTCCACAAACATCTTATAGGACTGCACTATTCTTCCAGAATCTTTCTTACATTTCTCTATGCTTACCTGCTTTCATCCCCCTGATTCTCAGAAGTTCTTGCCTCTCTTGCCTACGAGCTGGGAAAAACTAGTCCATGCACTTCAAGATGTTGAATCCTAAAAACATAGGCAGCTATTTCCTAGCAACTTCTTCATTAAGCCTTTAATGCATAACTCTGAGCCACAGGGCAGGGAGTCAAGACTAACTTCTGATAAAGAGGCACAGGGAATTATACACTCAGTAAAACACACAAATACTTGGACACATGAACAAACAATATAATCTAATGTATAATGGCTTCAGTTGTTTAGAAAGAGCTTGAGATCTTTCATAGCCCTCATATTACCCCTGTTTACATTGAAAGCCAAACTTACCTTGTTAGTAGGTCTCCTAAATCCTGTAAAAAGAAAAAAAAAAAGCTATGAGTTCTCTTCAGAAATTGGGCATTCTGACTGCTCAGTCTTTGGGTTTTGAAAAGCTAAGAAAAGTTTCAATCACAACCACTCCCCAAACCTTCTTCTAAATATTCTAAATTCACCCTTTCCCTTTCTAAATAATAAACCCAGTACAAACATACTGACAGAATCTAAATTCTTAATAAATTCCAAACCCTTAGGGTGAAAAAAAAGAGAAGGAGGTGGGTAGCAACCATAGTAACTGTGCGTAGCTGCAAAAATTACCTGTCTACCAAACGTTCTTTCTAGGGGTTATCTCTAAAGACTGATGTATTTCAAAATAAGAGCAATTCAGATATAGGGCATCCAAAGAGAATAAGAAAGTAAATGGGAACTTTTCCCAAATGTTCCCATATTATCTATTGGATATCCATGAATAAGTCGTTCTTTTCTCGTTATTAGAACAAGGTATATAAGAATTATAGAAGGGAATCTTCTCTGGGGAAAGTGTTCACAATTATATACAGCTTTATTGTTCATGGTTAAAAGTTACAGTATCTCTACTATGCCTAGTGAGAAAATGACCTCCACCACAGATGCAGGAGATGAGAAAATATATTTTTGGTACCAAATAAACAATGGATGTTAAAGGTATGAACCTCAGCTAAAAGAAATTCTTACCTGGAGCAGCTCCTTGTCTGGTTTATGGCACATTTTCATCAGTTCCTCATACATTTCTTTTAGGTGTCTCCACTTTTCAACCATTTGGGCTTCACTTTTCTTGAGCTGTTGTAAAATGTGCCAGCCTTCCTTTTTCAGGTTCTCTAAATATTCTTTTTCTTCCCCATAGAGAACCGGATGTAGCTTCCTATACTCAGCCCTGGTCATCTGTCTGCGCAGATACACGTAATCCTGTAAGGAAATGGATTTTGTTGATCACATATTCAGGCAACCTTTAACCTCCTCCACTTAAACTTAAACCATATATGTTTTTCCTTGGCTAATGGTTTCTATTAATCAGCCACAGATACCATAAATTCACCTCCTCCCAATTTTTGGAATCCACAAAATTCATCTCTCTCTTTTCCTCCTTCATTTATGTTTCTCTCTTTATTAACAACACAAAGAAAGTAATCATTCTTTCCTCAAAACACTTTTATCCTCTTCATAAGTTTCTGAGACACCTGGAAAATTGCCTTTCAGGGTTAATATCTTTAATATGCATCTTCTCACATCTGAAACACTATATTAAAACAGTTGAAATCTATGGTTTATTATTAAATTATTATATGCAATAGTCTAATCTGTTTAATACACTAGTCTCTAGTCGCAAATCTCTCTACTCTGCAACCTGACCACTTAAAATTAGCAGATGGATTAGAAGCCATCAGACAAGGTCTTCCTAAAATACCTAAACCCTCAAAAGATTTCTATCATCCTGATGTCTATCTTCCTCCTATCTAATGTCACAGGCTCCATATTGACCTGCCACTTTAGGAACATTAATTCTCATTTCATTGCATGTCTACTTCCAATATTCATGTATTCATTTTCTCACTTCCTCCAATTTCTTTTTATTTTTTGCCCTTTTTTCAGCTTTTCAACATATTCTATTTTCTCCTACTTGAATGATAATATTGGGGCCGAGCCCGTGGCGCACTTGGTAGGGTGCTGCGCTGGGAGCGCGGCGACCCTCCCGCCGCGGGTTCGGATCCTATATAGGACTGACCGGTGCACTCACTGGCTGAGTGCCGGTCACGAAAAAACGACAAAAAAAAAAAAAATTGAATGATAATATTGTCTAGCCCCTGTGCTTTCAGTTTTTACCATCACAGCTACACTTCTTAAATTGCTTCTCAAATCGCACTTCCTTTTTAACCCCGAGAACTCATTGTGCTGATCAGTATGAAATACCTGCGATAACCAATCACACGTCCTTTAATTTCTGGAATTCATCTCATGCATAAACATCTGCCTGAAATACCCATGGCCCTTTAACACCTATTTGTCTCTCAGGACTCAGATTGACTTTAAATCTGAGATATTTTGCCTAAACTCTTTAAAGGTTACTGAATTTCCAAAAATCTCTGTATTTTGCTTCATCTAACCACTTGTTCAACTTTCTTTTGATGGATTTTTTTTGTAGTTGCTAATATATTAGTGTCAGGAAAAACTAAGAACATGACCCTACACTGAAAAGGTGAATTATTTTTCTATTGTTCTACCCATTCATAGAATCTCACTGCACATGATGATTTCAGCTCACGTTCTTAATGGGTAATTCTCTATCATGTCTGCTTCAAGCCAGTTCTGAGGAAAGTAACAGTCTCATACTTACCATCCACAGGTTGGTTAGTCTCCTCTCCTTATTTAGATTTCTCTTATTGGCTTGGAATTTTTCCCATAAAGATCTCATTTGCTTTAATAGCTTCTCCTGTAAAAAAAAAAAAAAACCTATGCATGTGAGCACCAGAAAAGCAAATACTATGGATTTCATACCCTAACTAATGGAGAAAGGCAAGGAATTTTGAATAAAAGTACTTTAGAGAAAGTACAAATATCACGTTTGCCTGTTTACCCTCCATAAACTTTCTGTTTTGGAAGATTCGAGACTGTAGACCACATTTAATGTAATCATTAGCCTAGAGAAACAGACAAGTAAAGATTGTATGTAGTCGGCTGGCTTTCAGATAAGCATCTTGTCTCATAATCTTCATCTACTAATGCTTTTCTCCTGCTAATCTCAATGTACTTTATCCTACTTATCTGTCTCTTAATACTAAACATGTTTCCCATATAAAATCCTCTTTGCCCAAGTAGTTGTGGTAGCCAGTGGTTCGGTGAAAATGGGAGTTTTATGGTGATGTTAACGTAATTTTCAATAACCAAAATAATAAACATTGACTTTATCACCCTCCCATTGGACTGTCGGCCTCACGAAGACATGTATGTATTTTATTCACAGCTCTATCTTCCGTGCCTAGAATAGTATCTGGTGCACAATAGACACATCAGGAAAGAATGAATTAATCATCATCATGATCCTGTTTGTCCTCATAATCTCTTAGCTGTACAAGCTCCCGGCTTCCATAGTACCCTCAGAGGCACCACTTACCCGGTGTTCCTCAGCAGCCCCTCCAATGGAACAGTGTCTGTGAGCCTCGTGCCCCTGAGAGTGAGAGCACAGCACACACAGCAGGTTCTTGTCCTCTTCACAGAAGATCTTCTTTGTCTCCTTGTGGGTCCCACACATGTGTTCCTCAGAGCTCAGAAACTGTCTGGCAAGGGAAGCCATCTTCTTCACACGAATATCGGTTCTGAAGTCTTTCTGCTGTGATGGTTCCCTGCACATTGGGCAACGAGCAGGAGTTTGGGCTTCTTCCCAGGAAAGAAAGAGACAAGGACTGCAAAAGCTGTGCCCACAGCCTATGGTGACTGGATCTATAAAGTAGTTCATGCAGACGAGGCAGGTGAGTTCTTTCTGGAAGGCTTCTGGGATGTCTGAGTCCATTTTTCTCAGGGAAGAAAATCAGAACAGTTTATGTTTCTGTCCTGAAAAGCAAAGACCAAAGCAAAAATTTACTCAAGTTGTGACTCGATAATAAACTTCTATCTAGAGTAGGATGGACTTTGGCTATGACACAGATGGAAAACTGGTCCTAAAGAAATCTCTTGAGCTTTGTAGAACACTTTTTTGGTTGCCTAACCAACATGCATCAACTTTGCCAAACCTTTCCAACTCCATAAATGTACTGCAGTTCTGCTGAGGTTTTAGGTTCCAATAAATTGCTTGAACCGCACGAGTTTGACTCAATCTGTAGATCCACGGGGAGGTTTGAACTGATCTGAAAATCAATTATGTTGCTCATTTCAAGTAATTGGTTTAGCAAAGAGATTAGGACTCAGTTTTAACCTCATTATTTCACTTAATTACCATAACCATTATGTCTTGATGACTTCTCCTTCATCACTCTACCAGTAACTGTTGTAGCCAGAATGTATACCTTTTTATGCAACATTAAAATCAGCTAACCAAGGAACCACTGTTTGCTAAGCCACTATGGTAATTCAAACAACCATTTTCTAGTATAGTTACAGTTCCAAGAAATGTCTATCAACTTAAAGACATGATGTTAATACAATATCCTTACAGATAATAAAACTTTCAAAAAGTAAATTAATAAAATGAAGTAATGTACAGAATGCCACTGATCTGTATATCTTCTTTCTCTCACTCATCATCCAGAGTGTGCTTTTCTTACAACCCATTGATAAAAATGTAGAAGAAACTTGTATATTCAAAACATATTGACAAAAGCAAGTTTTCTCATTTGATGTCCTTTGTGGTCTTAAACAGATCTTAATCCAAAATCAGCTTTTGAATACATGAGAATAAGGTTGCTGTCAGTCAAACATGTTTCCCAAAGTTCATTTGTCACTTGATCTCCATTGTGACAGTGTTAAGAAGCTGGGGAATCCAATGCTGGTATTGGAAAGGTTAGGCCTTTGAGAGGTGATTGTATCTCAACTAGTGGGACTCCCAAATAGATTGATCCATTCAGGGAGTAAAAAGTTGATGGTTTAATGGGTTGTCATGCAAGTGGTTCTGATGAATTTATAAGGACAGCCAATGGGAAGGTTAGCTCTCTCCCGCTCAGGCCATTCTCCCCATTATGATATCCTGGTTGCCTCAGAACCCGGTAGAGAGTTCCCACCCAGAAGGTCCTCACCAGATATTCACCCTGGACTGTGGACCTCCCAGTCTCCAGAACTGTAATAAATAAGCCTCTTTTTTATATGTTACCCAGTTTCAGGTATTGTTATAAGCAACTGAAAACAGACTCATACAACAAATTAAACTAAACTTTGTAAAACTGTATCACATTTCAGCGAGCCTCTTTATATATTAACATACTAAGTTGTCCTCCTATCTTTATCTACATACCTATGCTCAAAGAAACCAATAATTAAAGAATTAAAATACCAATATTTTTCAAGTCCTTTAAACTATCAGGCACCCTTTCACATTGTGAAAAAAGTTTAATTATCATGTAATAAAAGTTTACTTTAAAAAATTAGTCCCTCATTTCTACACTAAATGAATAGAGATGGCACTCTCATTACTGAGGTTTCTTCATAAATACCAGTGCCACTTTCTGCAAGCCTAAACATTTTCTGGCTTCATTAGAGTTTAAGTCAAAAAAACAAAGCTTCTAAAGAGACAAAATTACAATCAAAAGCGATACTTTTCTAATTATTTTATGCATTATTTACTTATATATTGACTATATTCTCTTTTGTATATGTACATGAATGTACCAATTTATAGGACCTACAACAGTTACAAAACTGTAAGATATCTGGCAACTACTTTTAAGTCTTTACCATATATATGAACAACCAAAAAAAACATAAAATAGACAAAAATCATTATATTAATTCAAAAATGTATAGAATGATGAGATTTAAAAACAGTTTAATTTGTAAATAGGTTATAAATATAGAGTCATTTTTACTAACTAAGCAAACAACATCATTTCATGGAAAACATCTCAGTTTGCTGATTTATGAATTAAAATTATTTGTTTTCGTTACAAAAAATAGCAGGAACTTCACTTCAGTAAATTGTATACTCACCGAAGAATATATTTATGGTCTCACCAATACTTGCTGAGGAAGCAATAATATGAATTCGGCTCAGGGAGCAAGGCCTCACTGTGCAGTAGTGACAGCATTCAAAAGTCTCTGAAGGCAGGTGAGTTCGAAAGGCACTCAGTCTGTTCTGGAGAATAATGAGTTGGGCTCCTTGATTGTCCTTTTATTGAGCCTCTGAAGACCACACCCATTTTTCCAATTGATTGCATTTCAGGGGTTTTCAGATGGTGTTAACCTGGATGATTGGGTTTTTACAGAACAAAGGAAGAGATTGACTTAACACTTTGGCTGATCTCCATAAACAAACCTCTACAAACATGATTTCATCAAGAATTACAAATTTCTCTACAAATAAGTCCACAAATGGTGACTTGGTATATAATAAAGTTTATTTGGGGATTAATGATTTTTATTTTTAACTTATAAAAAGATAAAATAGGTTACTTCATTAGTTAATGATTTTTAACAAATGTCTGGGAAACTTGGGGAATATTTTGCCCGAGGTTGGATTTACATATGTTCTGTCACTGTAGGAAGTGTTTCATTTTTTGTATTGATTTATTTTGGGGGTTTAAAGTAACAATTTAATGTCAGAATAACTTCGGCCCACACTTTAGAGCGGTGATTTCTCCTGCCTTTCACACTCTACATAAAGCCACCTAAGGTTTCCTCTCAACAGCAGGATACAGGATTAGCTGCCTGGCACTCCCCAGCTCCACTCAGAGGGTATGAGAGAGAGGCTAGGAAGCTCCAGTCCAAGGAAACCCTATGTCAGATCAGGGGAAGAGGAGTTGTGTTCAGGTAAATCAGAATTTATTTCCATATGAGAAAATAATTATAATAGAGGCTTTCCCCCCACAACAATTTTAGTTCACTACTTATAGGGTGGAAAGATATGCCACCATGGATCCTTAAGAAAACTCTCTTACCACTTACAATTGGCTCCAGATCTCTTTCATGCAGTCTGAAAGCCAAGCTATGGATTCTGGAGAAGCAGCTCAGATCTGTGCACTAAAGTTTTTAGAGAACAGCCTTGGCTGCACAGAGAACATTGGGACAGTGGGGTGAGAAAGCAAGGTTCTAAGGAGCTGAAGGAACAAACCTCCAGCAGGAGAGAAGGAAAGGAGAGAGCCCATCTTTGCATAGCTGGATCATTCCACCGTAAGATCTCTATTCCTTTGCTGGACTCCTCTGAGATCTGGGAGTTCCCCTGAATTGAGCCATCCAGAGACAGAGGTTTGATTCTGAGAACAGAGGGCAGGGACTTAGGAGAGAGAATCTCTATGGAAATGGAAAGGTCTGAGCAGACGCCTGGATGCATGGGGCAGAGTGGAGTTAGAGTGGAGAGTAACCTATAAGAATCTGAAACTCCCCCAAATTTCCTGACCCTCCAGCGCCAGTGGATGGAGCCAGTCAAATGCGGGAGGAAAAGCCGTTGGAGTTCTGGAAGTAGAAAAGTGAGAGTCAAGGGGGAGCTTTTGCTGTTTACTGCACAGACCATCCTCTTGTCTTAGCTTCATAAACAAGCAGAAGAGGGTAAAAGAGTAGTTCTTACTTTGGGTCCAGTACAGTAGAGTTCATCTCTATGGTCCCTCCAGACTTCCCCAATCTAACCCAACTGGCAGAGATGTTTGTGAGGATTTCTGGCTCCTAGAGTCCTTCTGGTAGCCTCAGTCCCAAATTCCCTGTCTGAACTGTGAGCTGCTCAGCCTTTTCTTCCTGGTTTATTTTTCTCAGAGCAAAATAGCCAACACTGCTCCATGCCGAGATCTGATAATTTCAAACTCCAGCCCAACCTTCCATATCATTATGATGTTATATAATATTTTTCCAAGTAGGAGGATAAAAGATATTTTTTGAAAATTTGTTAGCTAAAGTAATACACTTTAAACATTCGGATGTTCAAGATGTGGCCTCAATTTGTTCTCTTGTCCTGATTTCACAAATATGAGAAGATGTGTGTGAAAAAGTAAGTCTTGCAGAAATGTTAACACTCAAAATGAGGAGAGGTGTGGAAGGAGTACTTGTCATTAAGTGCAACTGTTACCAAACCCAAGTCTGGAGTCTTCCCTGGAGCAAATGGATTCCATCAGCTACTAGGAAAGTCCCCAAAATCCCAGCCTCTGGGCTGGCCGAGCACAGGCAGCTGGCACCCACAGGTGGACCCAGCCTCGCTCCTACAGCACGAATGAGTAAGCCCTGGCATGCTACCATGGCCAATCACTTTGTCTGTTTGAAGTGGGAGGCTAGGCCGCCCTGAGCACTCATCTCCTGGATGGCTCATAAAAACTATTGCTGAAACCAAGTCTGGCTGCCCAATGCCAAAACAGAAACAAATGACCCAATAGTCAAATTGTTGATGAAATAGGAGGTCAGCTTTATTTAGTTAGGAATACCACTAACCTGTGGGAGATGTTAGGCTGACCCATCTTTCTGGTAAACACGAAGGAGATGGCCAGACTAAAACCATCTCAATGACACAGATTCACTGAAGGATTTTTAAAGAGCTTGATGGATTGGAAAGCAAAAGGGAAGAGGACATGTAAGGAGCCAAATGCAAATTCTCACCAAAACTCCATCTGCCTTCTCTTGTCCTCCTTTATATTATCTTAGGGTCCTACAAGATTTAGATTTGCTTCAGGGTGGAATCAGCATAACTTTATTGATGTTTTCCTTGGTTTCTCAGGATCTGGATAGTGCATGTCTCATAACAAGTATGCAGCTCCAGGCTGACTGGAAAACTTCACATTTATGTAAATAATGTCATCTTGCCCCACAACCAAGGTTCAAAATATCAAGAAAGCATGGGGAAAGAGGGAACTCAGAGAAATGCATGCTAGGAAAAAAACTGTTTTTTGTTTCTAAAGTCCATGTGGTTTTAGGTCCCAACATGGCTTCAGTCCTGCTCACTCCCACAAAACCATCTCTTGACACCCGCCTCTTCCCAGTCTTGTGCCTGTTCCTGAGCTAGATACTTTGAGAACTGCTCATTTCTCCTTTTAGTGCTAAGTTTATGAAATGCATTGTAATAAAACAGAAACCACAATAGTGAACAAAAATGTATTTTTAAATAAATAACTCATATCCCAACTCTACCAAAAGTTGATAATTAAATCTGGATGCGAGACTTCCAGTCAAGATGGCAGAATAGATGGTTCCCAGTGTCACTCTCTCCCACAAATCAAACAATTTATAATTATAAAAATGTAACATCAGCCAAGCTGGGGCCACTGGAGTTCAGAGAAAGAGGAGGAGAGACCTACGGAGTTCATGAAGTTGGGAGAAACCACGATGAGAGAAAGAAAAAACTGCTCTGAGTGTTTTAGGCTGCGGCTGCTTTAAGGCTGGACCTGATCAGCGCATAGAGCAGGAGCCAGCAGAAGTCGCAGCTGTGCCCTTCAGATGGCGTTACTTGGAGGCGGCAGGGGAGAAGAGGGCCTTGGCGGTCCCCAGGACAGCAAGACCACTAATAGGGTTCCCGTGGACCCACGCAGGAGTGAGGAGTCAGGACAGCTGAGAAAAGGGAGCCGTTCAGAGGCTGGTGAGTCATTGCAAGGGACCGGCACATGGGAAGTGTTTGAAGCAGGGCGGAGGGGAGACAAGCCTGACAGGAGAACACTGGGGCACAGCAAGGACAGCCAACCCCCCAATCAGCACAGGACCACTAAGAGGAGACTCGTTGGGAATGCAGAATTGCATGGGGTGCAGTTTGATTAAAAAACTCAGGCCCAGATCAGAGATTCTACACAACACAGATCCACCAGATCTCTGGACAGCCGGAAGCACCTATAGGACCAACCATTAAACCCTGAGCTGCACAAAAAGCCTTCCCTAGGGAAACAGTAGCAAAGCAGCAATTTAATTCAACCACACAGCTCAAGTACTGGTTCCCACAGGAAGTTCCCCTGTGTTAGAAGTAAGCAAAGGACAAAAAATTTGTTCCAGCCCAGGCACAACACTAATGCCTTGGGGCCTACCTGGGAACCAGAGGCTTAGAGCCAGGGACTGGACCCCACTCCCACAACCAGGCACACCACACCAGCACCTCAGGGCCAAGGAGCATGCCGAAAATATCATCTCCATGTGAGTGGCTCACCACAGCCACCTCAATAACCATAGCTGCCACGAAAGCAGCTAAACACCACAATCACCACACAGATGGTCCGCCAGCCACTGGAGTGCATTCACACAAGGAGAGTCACCAGTAGAGATAAAGAAGAGGACGTCTCTCTCCACAAAGCCCATTTCAGAGTGACAGAAGAAGCATCTGCTCTACGATAATACTGGGGGCCCGGATCACACCTCTCACCATTGGACAGATCATCTAGGCAACAAATCAACAGAGTAGCCATTATTCTTTCAGACAGAGAGAAGAAATCTAGGGAAATCAGAGCGGGGAGGGGAGAGGGAGACAGGGAAGGGGAGAGCTTGGACAAGGGGCATAAGGAATAATTACAATTTGTAACAGTATATATGCTAGTAATATTGATTTGATCAACATATTTCAATGTTCAACCCCCAAAATATGTATAATCGATTTTGATTCAATAAATAAATTAAAATGAAAAAAAAAAGAAAAAAAAATCTGGATGCTTTTCTTTCCTGAAGTATTCTTCACCTAAAGACTCTATACTGACCATGCAGAGGTTTTGGAAGAATGGAAATTGTAATTTTTTTTTTGACAAAAATATTTATTTTTTCCATTTTTTCTACAGGGTAGTTTTCAGAATCAGGCTGTTTCCTGATCTACGTTGAAAACTGAAAGGAGGACATCAGGTCGTAATTGCCATCGACAAATTCGTTCCAGCCAAGAACTCCCAGGTTCTACTTTGTTCATTTCTGTAGGAATTTGGGCAAGTTAAGTGAGTCACTTTCAACTCAGGATCTTCATCTGTCCAATTAGAATGAATGTTAGATTTTTGAAAGGGAGGAGGGGATATTTCATTAAAGACATATAATATAAAGGAGAGAACAGAGGACATTTCTATTCCGAACATCTCAGTGTGGAAGGAATGCTGGATATTGAAATGTGTGTTTCTTTCGTTTGTTTGTTTGATAAATTATCAAACTAAGTTTTATTTGTTACATTTACAGTCTCTGTTTAAAAGACAAATTTTTTTTCTTAACAAAATTCAAGGTTAATGGGATAACAGGTAATTTTTATTTATACTTTAATATTGCCCAAAATTTGTTTTTGTTATTATACATACATGCAGGGCACATCATTGATTTTCAATAATTGTGTAGAATGTGTGGTGGTTAGATCAGTATAGTTACTTATTCATCGTTACCATACACCATCATTCCTTGTGTCCATTGACCGATTCCTCATTAGCCTCCTCCCTCGCCGCTCCCCCCTCCCTTTCCGCCTCTAGTTTTCTAAAAGTTCAATCTCTAAACTGTACATAATATATGTATATATATTTCAGGTGGATCATGGTGTTAGGTTTGTACAACTGTGCCTTTTTAAGAACACCCCCAAAGTTTTTAGTTTTTTCTATGTCTTTTCCAATTTTTCTAGCACCATTCTTTCCTCAGTGAAGTAGAGAAATAAGTATTATTTTAAAAAATATATATTATTCAAAATTATTTATAACCGTTCTCTAAAACGATGGGCAGAGTACACAGAAACGACTTAACTTTGCAGTAGGGAATAATTATGTTTAGGTTGAATTTTGCTCTAGTTCAGGCTAACAAATCTCAAAAAAGAGATCTGAAAGGATCAAACTCTTTTCAAATAGCTTGATAGTGCTCCCAAATAGCACTCAAAAGAGTAATGGAAAAGAAAATATATAGAACCCCTCAAAAGTATTTACCATGCCTGGGATGCAACTTAGAAAAAAAACTATTAATAATGCAAAGAAGAAGAAAAATAATGCACTTAAAGAGTAAAAAGAAACAATCAAAATTGAACCAGAATTGACACAGATGTTAGAATTAGCAGGCAAGAACATTAAAACATTTAAAAATAATCATATTTTATATCTTCAGATAAAGTAAGTAGAGATATAAAAGACATGAAAAGGCAGAAATTTAAAATATAGACATAAAATCTATAATCTTTAAAATGAAAAATATGTTGGCTGGTATTAAAGGCAGATTAAACATTGCAGAAGATTAGGTTAGTGAACTTGAATTCATAGCATCAAAAACAATAAAATGAAATGGAGAGAATAGAGAATTTTAAGATATGATCAGTGTCAGTGAGCCATAGGACAACTTCAAGTGATCTAAATGTGTGTAATTGAGGTCCCCAAAGGTAACCAACAAAGTAAGGACAGAAAAATGTTTGAAGACCATAATCTTTCCAGATTATTCACAAACCCAACAGTCCTAATGAGCCAATAAGCAGGGGGAAGAAAAAAGAGAAGAAAGAAAGGAAGAAAAGTACAGCAATATCTATTTTAATCTAATTGTTCACACT
Source organism: Cynocephalus volans (assembly GCF_027409185.1). Classification (NCBI taxonomy): domain Eukaryota; kingdom Metazoa; phylum Chordata; class Mammalia; order Dermoptera; family Cynocephalidae; genus Cynocephalus; species Cynocephalus volans. Next base: position 83,865,494 of record NC_084463.1, read on the forward strand.
TAGTGACATTGAGAAAAGCAGTGGGGGAAGGGAGAAAGAACAGAAAATACATGTTATGGAAGAAAAAAGATTTTCCAACAGATTTCTTGTCAGAAACAATGCAATGAGGAGGAACTGAGCAAAAACTTTTATTTATTGATTTTGTAATGCACTTTTTAAATTTTATTTATTTTGTAATGTATTTAGTCAGGAGTAACACCTTTAAAGTAATAATATAGGAAAAGCAAAACAAAATAAACTTTCAACCTAGAATTCTACATCCAGGGTAAATCTTCCAAAAACAACAAAATTTTTTTCAAGTAAAAATAAACTTCTTTTTTAGACACACAAAAGCTGAAAAATTCATCTCCTGGAGACCCACACTATAACAGTTGTACACTCACACACAATGACACACACACACACACACAGAATGAGGTGAACCAGAATTAGTAATTACATAGGCAAATATGTAAGAAAACTTATTATCACATAAAAACTTCTATAAGTAATTGATGATGTGAACAAAAATCATAACAGTGTAATGAAGTTTCTGTAATATCTGTAAATACGAAATTTATGACAAGAAAAGCACAAATGTTGGGGGGGAGAAATGAAAGTATATTATTGTATGGATTTTATACTATGTGTGAAGTGGCATAATATCACTTATAGGTAGAATAAAAAAGTTATATGTATATACCATGACCATTCAAGGAACAATTTTTTTTTTTCCTAAAGGGAGTTACAGCAAGCAAGCCAAGAAAGAAGACAAAATAAAATCTAAACCAACATTAAAATAATAGTTTTAAAGCATAAAAAAGGAAAATAAAGAACACATGGGGAAAGAGCAAAGAAACAGCAAGATAAGACTTAACTCTAACCATGTTAGTAATCACATTCAACGTAAATAGTGGAAACACTCCACTAAAAGCAAAATTTTTCAGATTGGATCAGAGAGAAAAATGCAACTATATGCTGCCTACACTTTACTCCTTAAATATAAATTCACAAATACACTCAAAGTAAAACGATGAAAAAAGATACATCATGCGTATATTTTCAAATGAAAGCAGAAAATATAGATATAGTAGATTCCAGAACAAAGATGATTATTACCAGGGATAAAAAGTTTGTTTCATAGTAATAAAAGAAGACATAATCTTAGACATTTAAGCACCTATTTAACAATTTCAAAATAGAGAAAGCAAAAACTGACAGAAATAAGAAATAGAAAAACCTTCCTGGACCAGCCAGCTGCCAAAAGAATAAGAAAAAATAGAAAAACGCAGTACTGCAGTCAGAGATATTGTTGGAGTGAGAGAACTGAAGCCCTGTTGGGACCTAAAACGACCGGGGCTGAACAATGAAAATTTAGAAGGGACACAAGTATTTTTCTTCTCTCTTTCTTCGCATCCCCTGATGTTCTTATCTTGTTTGCTAAATAGAAAAACAAGGCTATCTTAGTGGATTGATTACATCCCCCCAAAACTCACTGAAGTTTGAGTTGTGTCCCCCAAGTTTTATGTATTAGAAACTTAGCCTCCACTGTGACTGTTAAGAGGGTGGGAGATCCTATTATGGTAATTGAAAGGTGGAGCCTAGAAGAGATTATTGGATTGTAGGACCATGTAGTAGTGAATGGATTAAAAATGGTGATGAGAGGCATGGTTCTGAAGTCTTTAAAAGAAGAGGAGAGTCTGTCTCTTTCTTTTTCTGCTCTCTCTTTTCTCTCTGCTTCCACCATCTTGCCATGTGAGACCTCTGGGTCACTGTCGCCACCACCAGATGGACTTTGGAATTCCCAGTCAAAAACTGTAAGCAATAAATTTAATTTTCTTTATAAATTACCCAGTTTCAAGTATTTTGTTATAAGCAACAGAAATGGACTAATACAGGAAATTGGTGCCAGAGAGTTGGGGTATTGCTTATAAGAAATACTTGAAAATGTGGAAGCAGCTTTGGAACTGGGTGTTGGGCAGAGGTTGGAGTTTAGAGGGCTCAGAAGAAGACAAAAAGACAACGGAAAGTTTGGAATGTCTTAGAGACTGGTTACATGGTGGGGAGCTGGATGCTGATAGAAATATGGATTGTAAAGGCCATCCTAAGGAGGTCTCAGGTAGAAATAAGAAAGAATTTATTGGAAACTGGGGCCAAGATCACCCTTGGGCAAGGGATTTGGCTGAATTGTGTCCATGTCCTAGGACTTTGTGGAAGTTGGAACTTTAGGAGTTGTGAACCAAAGTAGTTGGCAGAAGAAACTTCTAAGCAGCAAAGCATTAAGGAAGCGGCATGACTACTTGTAACAGCCTACACTGAGTTATGGCAGCAATGGCACGGCATAAAGCCAGAATTTGAAAGGGAAGCAGAGTGTAAAGATTTAGAAAATTTGCAGCCTGGCCATGTGGTAAAGAAGCAGAGAGCATGGAATGGTGCAACCCAGTGACCCTTAGCTAAGAAGATTAGTGCAGAAGAAAGAGAATGTCAAGAGAAGGGGGAAAAGGCCTTGAAGGCACCTCAAGAGCCTCGGGGGCCAACACTACCATTTCAGGCCCAAAGACCTAGGGAGACAAAATGGTCTTGGATAACATTGGCTTGAGGTGCCCTCCACAGGCTTGCTGCCCAGGGCCACCTTGGGATGCTGCTCCCCACACCAGCACCCCAGCTGCTTTGGCTGCACCAGTTGTGGCTAAATTGGTCCCAGGTGCAGCTGGACATGCAGCTTTGGAAAGTATAAGCCGGAAGCCTTGGCAGCATCAATGCGGTGTTAGGTCTACAGGCTCACAGAATACCAAAGCTGGGAAGGCTTGAGAGCCTCCACCGTGATTTCAAAGGATGTATGGAAAAGTCTGGGGGCCCAGGAAGAGATCTGTCACAGGGGTGGAGTCACCGCAGACAAACTCCACTAGACCAATGCTGAGCGGAAACATGGAGTCAGAGTCGCAGCAGAGAAACCCCAACGGCCCCATGCCTAGAGGAGCCATGAGAATGGGACTGCCCTGGAGAACACAGACTGTGGAGTTACCAGAGTGGAATGCCAGTCTGAGACAGCTAAAGCATCATCTGAGACCAGGAAAGCTATAGATGCAGAGCTACCCATGGACTTCGGTACCCAACCCACACACCAGCATGTAGAGGAGGTGGAACATGGAGTCAAGGTACCTGATTTTCCAGCTTTGAGATTTAATGCCTGCCATGCTGGTCTTCAGACTTTTTTGGGACCTATTACACCTTTCTTTTGGCCTATTTCTCCCTTTTGGAATGGGAATATGAACACTATGTTTGTCCCAGAAACATCTTGGAAGTAGATAACTTGTTTTTAATTCACAGACGGAATTTTGAACTTTGGACTATTGAGTTGAAACAAGTTAAGACTTTGGGGATGAAATGAATGTATTTGCATGTGAAAAGGAGATGAGTTTTGGGGGGCCAGTGGCAGAATGTAGTAGATTGAATTATGTTCCCCCCAAACTCACTGAAGCTTGAATTGTTTTCCTCAAATTTTATGTATTACAATCTTAGCCCCCACTGTGACTGGTAAGTGGGTGGGAAATCCTATTATGATTACTGAAAGGTAGAGCCTTGAAGATGTGAATAGTAGTGAATGGATTAAAAATGGTGGTCAGGAGCATGATTCTGAGGGCTTTACAAAAAGAGAAGAGTCTGTCTTTCACTCTCTCTGCTCTCTCTGCTTCCACCATCTTACAATGTGAGACCACTGGTTCACTGTCATCACCACCAGATGGACTTTGGACTTCCCAGCCTCAGAAACTATAAGCAATAAATTGTTTTCTTTATAAATTACCCAGTTTCAAGTATTTTTTAATAAGCAATAGAAATGGACTAATACAACCATTGAAAAGCTAATCAGTATCTTGCAAAACTAAGTCCTTCATTGAGGCTTGCAGAGTTCTGAGAAGTGATCAAGGCCAAATGCCTGGAAGCTGACTCTGGGAACCAACAAAGTCAGCCAGAGCCCTGCACAGAGATGTTGCAAAAAAGGTGACTTCACTCCAAAGCAAATCAAAATCCTATAGGATCCTAAGATAATGTCAAGGATGAGAACAGAAACCAGACAGAGCCTTGGTGATATTTTGTACCTGTCTCCTTGCAAGGAGCCCACAGGTTCAAGTCCTCTTCTCTCCTCCTTTTCACTTCTACATTCCTTTTCCTCAATCCCCTCTTTAAAAATCCCTAAGTAAAATCGAGTTTTCAGATGGGTTAGTCTACCATCTCCTGCAGTTTTCCTGTCCTAAATAAAGCTTACTTCCTTTATCACCAACATTTTGAATTTTGAGTCTTTTGTTTGTTGAAGTTGCAGATAGGTTAGGTAATAATTTCAATACCTATCTCAATAATAATAGATCAGTAGAGAGAAAAATCCATAAGAAAATAGATGACTGCATAAGACTATTAACAAAATTGAACTAATGGGCATTAATTGAATACTCCCAACAGATTTTTTTGGTGGGGAGAGGGGTGATATACAAGGCCTCTTGTTAAGTACATCACTGTAATATAAGTACTAGGAGAGCAGGATTTTTTGTTTTGTTCACTGTGAATTCCTAGTGCTTAGAACAATGCCTGGTACATAGTAGGTACTCAATAAATACATGCTGAGTGAATGAAACTTTCTTCTGAGGAATATTTCTTCTAGAAAATTTGTTAAGACAACAGAGAGTAAGTTAAAATTTAAAAAGCAAATTTGAAAAGCTGTAGTTCATAGAACCTGTTCCTCTCAAATTTAAGACTACTATATTGAATTTGAATACTTCAAATATAAAGTATTCAAACTGAACAGCAAAATATTGAAAAGATGATATAAAAGCCAAAGATATTCCTGAAAATTATTTTCTGTAAATCCTTATGCTAGTTAGGTTGATTAGAGATTCCTTAAAGCTGAGAACTTTATCCAGGTATATCAGGATTCAAATTTCTCAAGTTAGAAAGCAAATTATTTATTGAATTTTCTTCCCATTCACCCACTAAAATGATACAGGGATGGCCTAAGGAAAACTGCCTTGTTTTGCTTTTCAAGCTGGTGGACTCCCAAAGAGAAGCCCTTAGTATTTCCTTTCACATTAGATTCCAGAAAGTTTTCACCAGGACGCTGATTGCTTTCATTAAATAAAAATGCATGTGTCTTTGGATCAGTGATCTGCTGTTCCATTTAATGGATCTAAAGTGGATCTGCAGCCCAGTTTAACTTGACGGTGAATTTACTGTCTGATTCATAGGGTAATGAACCCACAGAATTGCTCATTCATTTGCTTCCTCACTGTGCCTTTGCCTAGCATTTACTGTGCACCTACTATACATAAACTGTGCAAAGACACTAATGGAGGAAAAAGACTAGGTTAAATAATTACATGATCTCAGAGGTAAAACAGCCAGGCCCCATGGGGGTACCCAAGAAGATAACCAACTGAGAAACCCTGTACATTTGTGTTAAGATTTATAAACTTTGCTCAGCATCTGGAGAGCACTCTCTCTTGCTAGAGCACGGGGATCTGAGTCCAGGTGGCAGCCTTATGGAACCCCCCTACTTTGCCTTAGGCTGAAACTCAGTGCTGGTTGGGGCCACCCAACGTGCATGTTGAAGCAGAGGGTACAACACCAGATTGTGTCCCACGTGGTGGCAGTACAGCCATCTGTCTCAACACTTCAATAAAATCCTAGTGCCACAGATCAGGTCTTTGAAGACTGTACTGGCTTTCCAGCCCCCAGCCCCACAGGTTCAAAATTCCTCCAAATTAATATTTTTAAGCTTCTCCAGAGGCCAAACACCAATCTGGAAGTCTCCTGCATTCCCAGCCTGCTTTCTTGGCCCTGAATGCCACTGATGATTTCTGCCGGGCTGAAGAGCCTGGGGCTTTATGGTCTGGGGTCTTCTGGACCTTCTCTCCTACTCTCCCTCCCCTGTCTTCACTCCCACCTGCTGGCCCAGAGCCTTATAGATAGTGGTGCTTCCTGGACCTGCTGGGCTACCAGGTCTGCTAGACCCGAGAGAAGGTGGCAGTATTGGGGGAAGAGGAGTGTGAAGGGCAGAGGCCTCTTCCAGGTAGTGCCTCCCAACTTTGCTTTTCCACTCCGCAGCCCCTCTTCCTGGCGGGAACTAGGAAGAAGTCTTCCCTAGTTTTCACATGGCATTGGGGAGAAGGCTCCTGAGTAAAGATTGCCTTGACGTTCCTTGTTACATCCAAAACTGAGCCCTACAATATCTGGGCACAGAGAGATATTCCTATTATATACAAGAATCCCTCAGAGAGCAGAAGTTCTTGGTGTAGGATTACAAAGGTTCTGGGAGTTCTGCCCTGCTTCCCATCCACCACAGTGCTGCCTGCCAGAGTCGCAGACCAGGCGGGAGTATTGAGAGCTGGAGGTCTGGATGCTCGGGGTGGGGGACCTGGAGCTTCAATTTCTCAGGTGGTGGAGGTCAACTTACCTTCCCACCACCATCTGGGTTCTGCCACAGAAAAATGACCTACAGGGCCTAGACAGACATTTCCTGAGCTCCTTCATTCCAGATAATTTCATTTTTATTTATTTACTGATTTATTTTTTCATTTGCCAGGGGCGGCTGTGGGGGGTGCAGGGGGTGGGGTGGGGGTAGGGAGCTGGGGGAACGCTGAGGGACCCACATGTGCTCAACACTCAGAAGCTTCAGCGAGGTGGGGTGGAGGTGTGGAGCCAGAGAGATAGAGATCCAGGTAAAGGCCATCAGCTTGGCAAACAGAGGACAGAGGCACAGGGATCTGGCTGAACCAATTTGATGGAGGCAGTGGGTTAGAGTGGAGGAAATGAAATTCATAGTCGAGGATTTATAGGTACTGGGCAGTGAGAAGGGGAAGGCGGTGCCGAGCCTTCTGTGCAGTCAGTGCCTGTTTAGCCCCGTCCCCAGTCCTCTCTTCTGTTCCTACCACTTCCAGAGGAATGAGGTGGAGGAAGCTTGGCTGCCGGACTGGAAGCAAAACAACTTTTGGGGGGTGTGGTATGGGTGATGGATATTCCAGGAGCACTCCAGTTTGTTCAAAGAGATCAATCTTTCAAGGCCCTTCCCCCTCCCCCACTATTCCCTCTCTCAAGCCTTAGGCTATATTAGCTGAAGTCCCTTTAGAACCCAGGACTACCGTTCAACCTCCCTGGAGGTCCAGGTGACCAGGCTCTGGTCTCCCACTGGCTGGCAGGAGGGTTGCAAGGCAGGATTGCAGTTGCCAAGGAGGTGAGACAAGCTCTAGGTTCTTACCTACTTGCCCTCACTTCCTGGATGCCCAAGGCTCTCTGCAGTCTCTCAGGCTCTCTAGCTCCCCAAGCAAAGACCTCAATGCAAATGACCTCCAGTCAACAGATTTTTGCAAAAAATGGTCAGAGTTGTAGGACTAACACTAGTAATTTCAAGACATGTTATAAAGCTACAACACTCACAACAGCATGGTATTAAGTTAAATATAGATAATAAAGATAAAATAAAAATTGGTTTAAAGATAAACAGATAAATGGTACAGAACTGAGTCCAGAAATTGACCCATATTTATGGACAACTGATTTTTGACAAGAGTGCAAGGCAATTCAGTGAAGAAAGGGTTAATTTTCAACAAATGCTGCTGGAACACCTGGATATCCATATGCAAAAAAATAGAAAAAAAGTATTAAATATGTATCATTGTATCATACACAAAATTAACTCAAAATGGATTATAGACCTAAATGTAAATCCTAAAACCATAAAACTTCTAGAAAATAAATTGAAATATTGAATTAAGTAAAATCTTTTCTTTTTGATATGAGACAAAAACCATGATGAATAAAATAGAAAACTGATAAAATTAGCTTTATCACAATTAAAAACATGTCCCCATCATGGACACATAAATATAAGAAAGAAAAATGAAAGAAAACAAACATCTTTCAATCCAAAGACACTGTTAGGAGAATGAAAAGATAGAAGAAAGTATTTGAAATCATCTATCAGATAGAAGACTTGGCAAGAAAGTATGCTCAAAACTCAATAAGAAAATGAACAGTCCAATAAAATACTGTTAAGAGAATTGAACAGACATGTCACTAGAAATGATATATGGTTGGTGAATAAGTACTGAATAGATACTAAAAATGACTAATTTTTAATCACTAGGAAAATATAAACTGAAACAAGAATAAAATGTCACTTCAGACCTATTAGAATAGCTTAAATTAAAACATGCTGCCTTATAAATAGTGGCGAGTAGGTGAAAGTACCGGAACATTCACATACTGCTGGTGAAAGTATTAAAAAGTATAGCCACTTTGTCAGTTTTTTTAAAGTAAGCATGTATCTACTGTATGACCTAGTCATTCAACTCCAAAGTGTTAAGAGAAATGAAAGCATATGTTTCTATAAATATTTGAACAGAAATATTCATAGTTTTATAAGAAAAAACCCAAGTTGATTTATGGACCCAAAGCCGGGAATTTAAGAAAACAATTTTAGCTTCTATTGTCCAAGAAAATGTTATTAGATACTAACCACTGAGCTGCTGTCACTCTCTCTGTAGTGTGACATATAGGAGTGAAGAGGTGACTGATTGAATACCACAACATCCACTTCGGTGGATAATCATTAGAGGGATTCTTTCTTACCTATAGAAAATTAATCTTTCCTACTGAGAAAAGAAGTAGAAATTAGGATGGGGGTCATACAGTCACTTTTCTATGGGAGGAAAAAGGATTGTAAAAAATTCTTTTATGGGGTTGGTTTTTGGTGCTCAAAGACATTGAGCCGTCCTATCCCTACCCACAATATCTGAGCAGGACTGTTTAGAAATTCCTTGTTGACCTAAATTATGCCAGGGTGAAAGGGGTCACACTGGGACATTTTGGTTCATATTTTGATACTCGGAATGGGGGAAATTGCTTGTCCAAGTCACACAGGCAGGAGTGGCAGAAGTTGAACTAGTACTCAGTGTTCCTGACTATGGTGACAGTGAGGGGTGGTCAGAACACAAAGGAAAAGTCACCACCCCCTTCATCTACCATCCCCAGGACTCTATTGCAGACACATTCAAAACATAATAAAATCAAATTAACTTTTATGCCTGGGGTCTTCCCTGTTCTCTGGGGATTCTTTTGTTGCCATGCAGAAGGGAACCAGTGCTCTGTAAAACTTATCTGGGCCCAGCTCTGATAAGTCACCAGCTCTGCTCTAGGCTCTCCTACTCAGGGATTTCACAGGGTGATCTGTAGGATCATGAAAGAGCCCCAGTGCCATGAAGTGACTGTACATTCATGCTGGGCAGCCCACACTGGCAGTATGTGCAAACATTTTATTTTTACATCACGTAAACTATTCTTAAATGTGCACAAACTAAAAAAGTGAGAAAAGGAAATTAACTGACAAAGAAATTTGGGGAGATATGAAATTTACCAAGAAAAAGACAAGAGCATGTATTAAAAAATTATTAATTTGCTAATATTTTTTATTTTTAAGAATCAAAAAACCCATGAGGAAAAGCAGGGGATGCAAAAAAAGAAAGGAGGGTTGGTAAGGAAACAAAGAATAAGGTTGGCAGGATCGGAAGAGACGGTTGAGTCTCTAGTAATCCGTGGGCCACAGAGCCTGGTACCACCTGTGGTTGAGGCAGGAACAGCTGCCCAATGCCCTTGATCAGGGTTGTTGGAATCAGCCCAGGCCCTGCTCTATTGACATGTTTTCAGATTTCCCTCCTCTCTAGATAAAATTACTAGCATGCAGATGTCTCAGGAAGAGAGGTGCAGGGAGAATCTATTAGAATCCCATGGACTCATCAGAACCTGACACAGTTGCCTTCCCCCCAAATCCTTTGTACAGTGGAGAAAATGCTGCCAACTTCTAGAAAAGCATGCAGAAACTGTACAAGCAAAACAAATAAACAAACAAACAAACAAAAAAAGCAACAAGAAGAGGACGGTATGAGCATCTGGGCCATCTGATTCAGTTTGGTTTCCTTGATCCGAGGTATGGCTTATTGACTAGCAGATCCTGTTACAAGTCCCAGAGCCACCTAACAAAGAAGGTCCCAGTTAGAAGATGACCAGACACCTTGCTCCCCAGTGTGCAGTTGCAAGAGGATGAAGCCAAGAGAATTAGATTCCAGTCTCTGCCATCTTCTTAGCAGGCTTGTCTTTCTTAAAATATCCCCTTTTCAGAGATGATAATAGACTATAAATTTTTTCAGTGTTTTCTAAATATGATTTGTTACAGAGAAGGACTATTTTGTTGTTGTTGTAGTTGTGGTGGTTTTGTGTGTTTGCGGATGTGTTATTTGTGTTGATTTATAGCAAATTGAAGTTTGCAAGAGTGAAAGCTAATTCCTTCCAACTCCTGACTTCAGAAGTCTCACATTTTTGGTGGAGGAGAGAGGAAATTTGGGTAGCACAGCGGCCCCTTGTTCTCCAAGACAGAAATGGCCTTGGGGAATTGCATTGGTTTATATTTACCAGGAAACCTAGACCTAGGAGCAGTAATATGCAGATATTGACCAGGAAAACACTTTGCTCCCATAAATTGTAATTTTTAGTTTTAGCCAGGAACAATTTGTTTTCACCAGGCAGTGAAAGCAGTATGCCTTCACTTTCTAATCTAAAGGCTATCAATTTTCCTGCTCATTTTTATTTTTATTTTTTTATTTTTAGTGGCTGGACAGTATGGATCCAACCCCTTGACCTTGGTGGTACCCCAAACACACTCTAACTAACTGAGCTAATCCAGGTAGCCTCCTTGTTTTTAAAATACATTTGTTATTGACCTTGATCATCTTGATATCACACTATTATTTTGTTCCATTATATTGACTACTTTGCAATAAATTAAATAAAGAATCAAAGCAAAAAAAATTCTAGACACTTAAAAATTATTAATTTGTTTTAATTGACAGATTATAACTGTACATACTTATGGAGTACAGGTCTGATGTTTTGATACATATATTTCTTGTATAATGGTATGGTCAGGGTAGTTAGTGTAAACATCATCTCATACATTTATCATTTCTTTGTGGTGAAAACTTTCAAAAGCCTTTCATCTACCTATTATGTAATGATACACAAAACTTAACTGTTAACCATAGGCACCCTACTATGCAGTAGTACACCAAAACTTATTCCTCCTATCTAATTGTAATTTTGTACCTGTCTAGACACTTTAATAAGATAAATGAGTGCTAGAGTATGAGCAGCAAACCTCAGGAAAATTAGGGAGCTTGGCACTTCAGGAAAGTATGCAGGTGTCAAGTGTGTAGAGCTCGTGTGGATGTTCTAACCAAAAGAAAAAAATTGTTATATTTTATTCTGTCCATCACTTCTTGGTCCTCTTCAGATTTTGGGAGGGTAACAAGCAACATATATCACATTTCTCATCCATGTACTGAGTAACATATAAGACTACTATTTCTAATTACAATCAGATAAAGAACACGCCCTGTGCCATGGCCAGAGTGTTGAACATGCTGCTGTGACATTATTACTCAGCTGATTAAATGGCATTTAGTGTTTCTGAGGCAGATAGAAATGGGGTATTTATACTGTATGAAGCCATACCAAGAAAGTCACATCCCAAATCTTAAAGGTTTGGATCACAGATAAAAAAATCAAATACTTACCTATAGATATCAAAGTTATATGCAAATTAGGCTTTTCATCATTTTATAAGATTCACCAACTCCAAAATTAGGATGGGGTGGCAGCATTCCATGACTAAAAGAAAACCATTTATACAACACTGGCTTGAAAAAGTGGGCAATCACACTGAAATCTTAAAGCACAAGTAAACTACCCACTATAAACTAGCTTATACTCCCATGGCAATTCCTCTTCCTTTGTATTACAACCATTGGCCTTTACAGAATTTATAGAAGTTTCTCTCTTTCAAAAAAAAAAAAGCAAACCTTGGGTCTGATTCACTGTTGGATCTCTTGTATGCTGGCACTTGCTGGAAGTGACTGTATGTTGCATGAAATCATATTTAATACTAGCCCTAAAGGACAATAATGAAGTGAAATCTTCCCTTTGGACACAAACATAGGTAGTACATATGCTAATCACTTGTGTATGAAAAAAAGGTGGGAAGTATTTAGTTACACTGATTTATAGCAGCACCTAACAGGTTGATTGGTTTTTTGAGGGGTTAATATAGAACAAAATTGTAAATTTGAGTCTAAGGCATTATGCAGAAGAAGGATGTGGGTAGACATTTCTGAATGGGTACAACATATATTTGAGTACTATGAATATGGCAACAGAAATGAAAATGCATATATGGAAGAGTAGGATCTCAATATTCAGGAAGACAAGATGACTTATGTTATGGACGTCTATCAGAATCTTCCTCTTCCTCCCCACCTTCATACTTGATCAAGTGGCACATCCCACGGTAATAGAGATGGAGGCAATGAAGCTCAAAAACTTGAATTTTCCCTAATTAAGACTGATCATGCTCCTGTAGATTTTACATAATCAGCTTAAACAGCAGAACAGTAAATTGAGTGTGCCAGATAATTATCTCGAAACCTACCATCATGGAGGAGTCAACAATATGTTCACAGGAATAAGTTTGCATACCAGGTATATGTTTGACTTCCCTGTCAGAATTTCTTCTTCCAGAACCACTATCCATGGATACAGAAATCATTTCCTATTTCTAAACTTTATTAGTGCATGTGAGCTGCGATGACATAATACCATAAATCAGGTGGCTTTTAATCAGCAGAAATTTACTTCTCAAAGTTCTGGAGTCCAAAATCAAGGTGCCAGCAAATTTGGTGTCTGGTGAGGCCCCACTTTCAGGTTTATAGAAAACTGACTTTTTGCTGTGTCCTCACATAGTGGAAGGGACGAACTCTGGTCCCTTCCTCCCCTTGTAAAGGCACCATTCCCATTCATGAGGGCTTTTCCCTCATGACCTAACAACCTCCTAAAGTGCTTTCCTCCTAATATCATCCCTCTGGGGATTAGGTTTCAACATATAAATTTGGGGGGACACAAACATAGAGACAATAGTATTTTATTGATTGCAACAATAACCAACACAACATTGTTTCTAAATAAAGAAATTATTTATGGTAATAGAATGTAGAAATATGCTTGCATTTATACAGGTTTTGTCAAATATAATCTTGCTGCCCTGGTAAAATGAAAGTGAACAACCTGGTAAAGCTTGACAATCTGCCTTAATAACCTCTGTATATATGCCATATAATTTGTGTACAAATACAGCAAAAGACCCTACTGTTCCCTAGTTTTTCTGTAATAACTAAAGCATTAATTGCTTAAGAGGTTGCAATTTAGTTCTGATGGCTTGTGTCTTAATGAAATTAAACTGGCCTTTAATTTACTATCAGTTTTAGTTCCTACGTCTATGATGATTAACACTCATAGCATCCAAAATCCAGTAAATAAAGCTCTTTGAACTTTTTTTATTTTTCCTGCTGCTGGTTAGTAAGGGGGTCCAAAATTCTTGACCGTGGCGTTATCAGCACCAGTCACTACACAAGTGAGCTAACTGGCCAGTCCTTTTTGAGCATTTATCACAACTCCTACATATAAGTATAATGGACAAATTTTATTTTTACTTTTGTTGCTACTATGTGCAACACTGATTTCTTGCATAATCTAAAGATGGATAACTTTAAATTCCTATGGCCTGAAATTACTACGTAGTAAAATCCAAAAGTATATAAGGAAGGAAATATAAAATATAAGGGATATGTCTTAATATAGAGATACACAGAATACTTCCAGAGTAGGTTATCTGGAGCATGTCTCTGAAACCCAGATCCTTTTCATGTTCAAAGTTTAGTTAGAAATGACATCTGAGAAACCATTGGTTAGTGTGAGATGCACTATAAATAACTATTTTTTTTTTTTGGAAGTAAAATAAAATATTTTATTTTTCTCATTCTTTTTTTTTTTTTAATTTTTATTTTGTCAATATACAATGTGTTTGATTATTGTGGCCCATCCCCAAAACCTCCCTCCCTCCACCCTCTCCTCCCTCCCACCCAACAACGTCCTTTCTGTTTGCTTGTCGTATCAGCTTCAAGGAATTGTAGTTGTTATATCTTCTCCTCCCCCCGCCCCCCGGGTTTTTTTTTGTGTGTGTGTGAATTTATTTATTTATTTTTAGCTCCCACCAATAAGTGAGAACATATGGTATTTCTCTTTCTGTGCCTGACTCGTTTCACTTAATATAATTCTCTCAAGGTCCATCCATGTTGCTGCAAATGGAAGTATTTCATTCGTTTTTCTTTTTCTTTTTCTTTTTTTTTTTTTTTGTCTTTTTCGTGACCGGCACTCAGCCAGTGAGTACACCGGCCACTCCTATATAGGATCAGAACCCGCGGCAGGAGCGTCGCTGCGCTCCCAGCGCCGCACTCTCCCCAGTGCACCACGGGCTCAGCCCATGTCATTCGTTTTTATAGCTGAGTAGTATTCCATTGTGTAGATGTACCACATTTTCCGTATCCACTCATCCGATGATGGACCTTTGGGCTGGTTCCAACTCTTGGCTATTGTAAAGAGTGCTGCGATGAACATTGGGGAACAGGTATACCTTCGACTTCATGATTTCCATTCCTCTGGGTATATTCCCAACAGTGGGATAGCTGGGTCATATGGTAGATCTATCTACAATTGTTTGAGGAACCTCCATACCATTTTCCATAGAGGCTGCACCATTTTGCAGTCCCACCAACAATGTATGAGAGTTCCTTTTTCTCCGCAACCTCGCCAGCATTTATCGTTCAGGGTCTTTTGGATTTTAGCCATCCTAACTGGGGTTAGATGGTATCTCAATGTGGTTTTGATTTGCATTTCCCGGATGCTGAGTGATGTTGAGCATGTTTTCATATGTCTGTTGGCCATTTGTATATCTTCCTTAGAGAAATGCCTACTTAGCTCTTTTGCCTATTTTTTAATTGGGTTGCTTGTTTTTTTCTTGTAAAGTTGTTTGAGTTCCTTGTATATTCTGGATATTAATCCTTTGTCAGATGTATATTTTGCAAATATTTTCTCCCACTCTGTTGGTTGTCTTTTAACTCTGTTCATTGTTTCTTTTGCTGTGCGGAAGCTTTTTAGTTTGATATAGTCCCATTTGTTTATTTTTCCTTTGGTTGCCCGTGCTTTAGGGGTCGTATTCATGAAGTCTGTGTCCAGAACTATTTCCTGAAGTGTTTCTCCTATGTTTTCTTTATGAAGTTTTATTGTTTCCTTAATCCATTTTGAGTTGATTTTAGTATACGGTGAGAGGAATGGGTCTAGTTTCATTCTCCTGCATATGGATATCCAGTTATCCCAGCACCATTTGCTGAAGAGACAGTCCCTTCCCCAGAGAATAGGCTTGGTGCCTTTGTCAAAGATCAGATGGCAGTAGGTGTGTGTGTTGATTTCTGGATTCTCTATTCTATTCCATTGATCAGTGTGTCTGTTTTTATGCCAGGACCATACTCTTTTGGTTATTATACCTTTGTAGTATAGCTTAAGGTTGGGTAGTGTTATGCCTCCAGCTTTATTTTTTTTTTGCTCAGCATCGCTTTGGCTACACGTGGTCTTTTATTATTCCATATAAATATCTGGATAGTTCTTTCCATTTCTGAGAAAAATGTCTTTAGAATTTTTATGGGGATTGCATTGAATTTGTATATCACTTTGGGTAGTATGGACATTTTCACTATGTTGATTCTTCCAATCCAAGAGCATGGGATATCTTTCCATCTTCTTGTATCCTCTCTAATTACTCTCAGCAGTGGTTTGTTGTTCTCATTATAGAGATTTTTCACCTCCTTGGTTAACTCAATTCCTAAGTATTTTATTTTTTTGGTGGCTATTGTAAATGGGCAGGCTTTCTTGATTTCTCGTTCTGCATGTTCACTATTGGAGAAAAGAAATGCTACTGATTTTTGTGTGTTGATTTTGTATCCTGCTACTGTGCTGAAATCATTTATCAATTCGAAGAGTTTTTTTGTAGAGGTTTTAGGCTGTTCGATATATAGGATCATGTCATCTGCAAACAGGGACAGTTTGACTTCATCTTTTCCAATCTGGATGCCCTTTATTTCCTGCTCTTCTCTGATTGCTCTGGCTAGTACTTCCAACACTATGTTGAATAGGAGTGGTGAGAGTGGGCATCCTTGTCTAGTTCCTGTTCTTAAAGGAAAAGCTTTCAGCTTTTCCCCATTCAGGATGATATTGGCAGTGGGTTTATCATATATGGCTTTAATTATGTTGAGATACTTTCCCTCTATACCTAACTTATAGAGGGTCTTTGTCATGAATGAGTGCTGAATTTTATCAAATGCTTTTTCAGCATCTATAGAGATGATCATATGGTCCTTGTGTTTGAGTTTATTAATATGGTGTATCACATTTATTGATTTGCGTATGTTGAACCAACCTTGCATCCCTGGGATGAATCCCACTTGATCGTGATGAATAATTTTATGTATGTGTTGCTGTATTCTGTTTGCTAGTATTTTAGTGAGGATTTTTGCATCTATATTCATCAAGGATATCGGCCTGTAGTTTTCTTTTTTGGTTATATCCTTACTTGGTTTTGGTATCAGGATGATGTTTGCTTTATAGAATGATTTTGGGATATTTGCATCTGTTTCAATCTTTTGGAATAGTTTGTAAAGAATCTGTATCAATTCCTCTTTGAATGTTTGGTAGAATTCTGCTGTGAATCCATCTGGTCCTGGGCTTTTCTTTGTGGAAGTCTTCTGATAACAGCTTCAATCTCCTTTATTGTTATCGGTCTGTTCAAATTTTCTAGGTCTTCATGGTTCAGTTTTGGGAGCTTGTGTGTGTCCAGAAATTTATCCATTTCCTCCAGATTTTCAAGTTTACTGGCGTATAGTTGTTTTTAGTAGTCTCGAATGATTCCTTGCATTTCAGATGAATCAGTTGTAATATCACCTTTTTCATTTCTAATTTTTGTTATTTGAATCTTCTCTCTTCTTTTTTTTCTTTTTTTTGTTAGCCATGCTAATGGTTTGTCAATTTTATTTATCTTTTCAAAAAACCAACTTTTTGATTCATTGATCTTTTGTATTGTTTTTTGGGTTTCAATTTCATTCAGTTCCGCTCTGATCTTAATGATTTCTTTCCGTCTGCTAACTTTAGGTTTGGATTGTTCTTGTTTTTCTAGTTCTTTAAGGTGAAGTGTTAGGTTGTTCACTTGCCATCTTTCCATTCTCCTGAGGTGAGCATTTAATGCAATAAATTTCCTCCTTAATACTTCTTTTGCAGTATCCCACAGATTTTGGTATGATGTATCATTATTTTCATTAGTTTCAATAAATTTTTTGATTTCCTGCTTGATTTCTTCTTGGACCCATATGTCATTAAGTAGAATGCTGTTTAATTTCCATGTGTTTGTATAGTTTCCATAGTTTCGTTTGTTATTAATTTCTAATTTTAATCCATTGTGGTCTGAGAAAATGCATGGGATAATTCCAATTTTTTTGAATTTGTTGAGACTTGATTTGTGACCTAATATGTGATCTATCCTGGGGAATGATCCATGTGCTGATAAGAATGAATATTCTGAGATTGTTGGATGGAATGTTCTGTAGATATCTGCCAAGTCCAATTGGTCTAGAGTATTGTTTAGATCTTGTGTTTCTCTACTGATTCTTTGCCTAGATGATCTGTCCAATATTGACAGTGGGGTGTTCAGGTCCCCTGCTATTATGGTATTTGTTTCTATTTCCTTCTTTAGGTTTAATAGAGTTTATTTTATAAATCTGCCTGCTCCAACATTGGGTGCGTCCATATTTATGACTGTTATGTCTTCTTGATGGATCAGTCCTTTGATCATTACATAGTGTCCTTCATTGTCTCTTTTTATGGTTTTTAGTTTAAAGTCTATTTTGTCAGATATAAGAATAGCTACTCCAGGTCATTTTTCTTTTCTGTTTGCATGGTAAATCTTTTTCCATCCTTTCACTCTTAGTCTATGTGAGTCTTTATGGGTGAGGTGGGTGTCTTGTAGGCAGCATATACTTGGGTCCTCCTTTTTAATCCAGTCAGCCAGTCTGTGTCTTTTGATTGGGGAATTTAAGCCTTTTACATTAAGAGTTGTTTTGAAAGGTGTTGATTTATTCCTAGCATTTTATTGGTTGTTTGGTTGTCTTAGGCGTCTTTTGTTCCTTGCTTTCTGATTTACTGTTTGGTTTCTGTGTTTGTTGGTTCCTTAGGTTGTAGATAGCGTTTTTGTTTGTTTGCTTTCTCTTCATGAATGCCATTTTTATTATACTAGCGGGTTTAGATTTTTCTTGGGTTTTTATGGCAGTGGTAGTTATTTTTCAGGAACCAAACCCAGTACTCCCTTGAGGATTTCTTGTAAGGGTGGTCGTGTGGTGGTGAACTCCCACAGTTTTTGTTTGTCTGAGAAATGTACTATTTGCCCTTCCTTTCAGAAGGATAGCCTTGCAGGGTAGAGTATTCTTGGCTGGCAATCTTTGTCTTTTAGTATTTTGAATATATCATCCCATTCCTTTCTAGCTTTTAGGGTTTGTGATGAAAAGTCTGATGTTAACCTGATTGGGGCTCCCTTATAGGTGATTTGATGCTTCTCTCTTGCAGCTTTTAAGATTCTCTCTTTGTGTTTGAGTTTTGCCAGTTAGACTATAACATGTCTTGGAGAAGACCTTTTTGGGTTGAATACGTTTGGAGATCGTTGATCCTCCTGGATCTGAAGATCTGTGATTTTTCCTATACCTGGGAAGTTTTCTGCCACTATTTTGTTGAATATGTTTTCAATGCAATCTTCTTTTTCCTCCCCTTCTGGAATACCCATGACTCGGATATTTGAGCGCTTAAGGTTGGCAGATATCTCTCTCAGATTTTCTTCAGTGTCTTTGATTCTTTATTCTTTTTTTTTTTTTTGTCTGCTTGTGTTATTTCAAACAGCCCATCCTCTAGTTCAGAGGTTCTCTCTTCAACTTCCCCAAGCCTGTTTGTTAAACTCTCCATTGTGTTTTTATTTCGCTGAATAACTTCTTCAGTTCTGCAAGTTCTGCTACATTTTTTTTTTCAGGACATTGATTTCCTTTTACATTTCCTCTTTCAGGCCCTGTATACTTTTCCTCATTTCATCATGATGTCTAGCTGAGTTTTCTTGTATCTCATTCAGTTTCCTTAGAATTATCATTCGAAATTCCTTGTCAGTCATTTCAAGGGCTTCTTGTTCTATAGGATCTAGAGTTTGAGATTTATTAACTTTTGGTGGTGTACTTTCTTGATTTTTTGTATTTCTGGTATCTTTTTTTTATGTTTATTCATTGTGGCAGGGGGTTTCACAGGGGGTTTCCCCACTCTGTGTGCACTGGGCTGGGCTGGGAATGGAGCCGGGTGGCAGTGGTGAAGCCTACCTGCTGGATCTCGCAGTGGTGGCCCCACAGGGTGTGTGTTTTCTCCCGAGCCTCTGCCTCCCTTGCTGGACATCTCTCCACTCTGATCGCACTGGGCTGGGCTGGGAATGGAGCAAGGTGGCAGCAGTGAAGCCTATCTGCCGGATCGTGTGACCGCGGCCCCGCGGGCATGTGGTCTCCGCGGAGCTTCTGCCTCCCCCGCTGGACGTTGTTATGTTTTTATAGTTTAAATCAGTTGATTTGTGGGAGAGAGTGACACTAGAGATCGTCTATTCCACCATCTTGAGCGGAAGTCGGGAGGGGCACCCAGCTCTGCGGCCCTGACCTCTGCGGGCTCCTTCCTGGGCCTCTCTAAGTGGCCAGCGTGCAGGGAGGAAGGAGGGATGCAGTGCCCAGAGGTGGCCGTGTGGGGAGGGCAGTGCCTTATTTTTCTTATTCTGAATTGATCTAACATATAATAGGTTGTACCCAATAATAGTGGAAACAATGTATAAAGTTATGTATGCAAAGACTTATTCATTTTTTGTTGCTCTTGGAAATGCAAATAGCACTCTGGCAGCACAGCTTCAAGGACACAGAATCCAACCACAGATCTCGTCAGCACCATGGAGGTGGCAGCAGCCTCTGGAAGATGACGGGAATGGGCAAGCTAAATATCTATTTTTTTAACCATCTAATGCACAATTATGGTGATGCAATTTTTTATTTTCCATCTTCTGACATACTAATAGAGTTCAGCATTTCCCCTCCTGTTTAATAGTTTCTTCCTATTTAATTAGTAATCTCTTGATGCCTTTAACCATTTATAAAGGGATAATTTGTTTTTGTTACTGAGTGGTCAGATTTTTAAATATATCTTTTTGTGTTTTATATAATTAGTCTCAAAAGGATGAGGCACATTTTAGCAATGCCCACAAAAAATATTTTCTGGGAAAGAGAGAGTCTTCTGCAATTGAATTTTACATGTATTTTATCCTTACAATGTAGAAAAATGCATCAGGCTACATGCCATTAAATTTTATATGTATGCGGTAAATCAACTTGGTTCTTTTAAATTAATTTTTATAACTATATCCCGAGAGAGAATACACCTGATATTTATTTCACTATTATAATACTCAATGATCAACCATTCATTATTGCTAATTAAAAATGGCATTATGGACACAGATTACACAGTGTGAGCCTGACTATATATTTTTACATATATTTTTATGTTATCTTGCAGGCAAATTTGTTTTCACAGGTTTGATTATCTACCCATAATAAGAATATTAGAAAAATAAACTATTACTACACAAAGAATATCAAGAAAATTATTCTTTATCAGTATAGTGTATACAGATCTTGTCCACCTTTACAAATCGAATAATAAAATACACAGAATTTTGTAAACTATGTCATTATTCCTAAATATTTATTCTCTCATGTTCTAAAGGAAATATTACAATTAACATTCTTGTACATATATCCTTCTGTGCTGTTATGGAAATTTCTATATGAATGATATTAGAGGATTAAAATATATATATAATTAAATATTGATAGGTACCTCCAAATATTTCTCTCAAATATGATAGTTTACTTTCTGAGAGTAAGTAATATTCACTAGCTAGCCAACGAATAACTTTTGAAATTCTGAGGTGATTGTATTTATTAGAGTGGATAACTGTGTTAGGAAGTGGTTGGACCTTAATAATGAAAGAATCTGGGGGTGTTGGTTGTTCATTAGCAAACACATCTAAGGGGGGCTGTGGTGCCTGATATATTCAGAGGTTACACTTTGATACAGTAAAAATCAGACCTAACAATTTTTTCAAATTCCTATATAAATGTCACTTTACTAGGATTTTTCTCGGCCATCTCCTCCCCATAGAAATCTCCTTAGCTACCTAGTCTTGGTATCCTTAGTTTTCGTTTTGTTTTCTCTCTCTGGCGCGCCGGCTCTCATGCTCTCTCTTCCTTCCTCATTCCCTCCCTCCACTACTCCAGACTGTTCATTTCTGAAAACCACCAACAAATCATTCCTCGAAGGGTCAGTTTTCAGATACAGCCCTGCATGATAATTTCATGAACAAAATTTTTACGTGGAATGTAAGACTTGGTTCAATATTGTCTTTCACAAATTCACAACGAATACCACTATTCTCCAAGAAAAAGTTTCCGTTTCCCCAGGTTATTACATCACTGACCCAGCCATCCGCGCTTGCGCTGCACAAAACGGGTGAAGCTCTAAATTCTCTGATCTGTTTTTTCATTTAAATGAAAACACCGGAACTTTTGGAAGACGGGATTGCAGGACTCCGGAGACCGCAAATCCGAGGGACCACAGATGAGCACGCATCATCTCCAAGGTTAAGGCGCATGAAGAGTCCCCTACAGTGTCACAGTTTCTGCACCTGTGCTCTTCTGAGACGTCTGCCACACGCGCTGGATAGCTTCTCTCTCTGGCTGCAGCCTCTGCCACCGCCTCCGGCTCTGGCTCTTTGTTTTTGTTTTTAAGATTTTGGTTTTTTTTTAAGATGACCAGTAAGGCGATCTTAACCCTTGACTTGATGTTGTCAGCACCACGCTCTCCCAAGTGAGCTAACCGGCATTCCCTATATAGGGATCCAAACCCATGGCCTTGGTGCTATCAGCGCTGCACTCTCCCAAGTGATCCACGGGCCGAAACTGAGGCATGAAATTTTAAAAGACGATTTTCATCGAGACCCTTTGATAGAAGGGATATTGTTGGAAGCATTGAAGGCTTACCTACCTGCAGATTCTTAGCATATTCGAACAGACTATTTCTAGATCAAGTTGGCTTCCTGACAAGACCGAAATATAACAGAGACAAGGATGGTTTTAGATTATTTAAACATAGAAGCTCCTACCTATTTGTTTAAGGAATCTGAAAGTTTTATTTACACCAGATCTGACTCACAATTCATTTTTCTATGTAAATAATGGCACATAAGAAAGACAGAGAAACCTTTATAGTGAATAATAACCCAGAATTACTGATCTTTTGTAACCAAGACTTCCCAATTTTAAGTTAAACTTGAAGGAAACATTTTAGATGAAAATAAAATAATTTTGATAAATCAGTGGTTTCTCAAACCTTGCAGTTTAAGAGAATATTAAAGCTAAAAATCGTTAAGTTTAAAGAAAAAAAAATAAAGTAATTCAGTTAAAAATTAATATCAAAACAAACTATTCCTCAAAACATTTCCATTCTAATTTTACATTTTATAATATTTTCTTTGGAATTCATGCAAGTGGCATTGAAACCAAAAACTATCATTTGGAGTATGTGTCAGTAAGACACCAGTTCACCCTTTTAAATAATGTATTTTATACTTTTACAAAAAATTACACTTCCTAAAAAACCTGCAAAGTTTAGTAACAGGTGAACCAGACTTGCTGCTATACTTGTTTCAGAAAATAGAAGTTAAAGTCAAGTACCATAAACTAACATAAAATTTTACAGCAAACATATTTTTTTTAAAGTCAAAACAGGATATTTTGGTGTTGTTTTATTAAGACTAATGAATGTTATCAGAGATTCATACTAAATAATTCTACTTTACCAAAATAACTTTTATTTCAGTTTTGCTTTGTTTTGTTTTGTTGCAAATGAAAAAGAAGTCAAAACACTTACCTGATTACCTTGTAATTTTATTCAGCACAAAAACTTTATTGTTAGTTACTTTTAATCTCAAAAATAGATTAGGTAAGTACTTGGTACATTGTTGAAAATTAAAAACTCTTATAAAAACTCAACTATGACCCTTTTTGTTTTAATGATAAGTTGAATTTTTATTTATTTATTTATTTTTATTTTTTAAATTTTTTAATTTTACTTCTTAAAATACATTGTACTTGATTTTCATGCCCCTTTACCCATTCCTCACC
Source organism: Cynocephalus volans (assembly GCF_027409185.1). NCBI lineage: Eukaryota > Metazoa > Chordata > Mammalia > Dermoptera > Cynocephalidae > Cynocephalus > Cynocephalus volans. Next base: position 83,888,752 of record NC_084463.1, read on the forward strand.
CCCCCCACCACCATATCTGTTCACTTGACTTAATAGTTCAAGGAATTTTTGTGGTTATTCAGTCTTCTTCCCCTCACCACCACTCTTTGTTTGTGTGTTTATTTATTTATTTTTAGCTCCCACAAATAAGTGAGAACATGTGGTATTTCTCTTTCCGTGCCTGACTTGTTTCACTTAATATAATTTTCTCTAAGTCCATCCATGTTGTTGTGAATGGTAGTATTTCATTCTTTTTTATAGCAAGTAATATTCCATTGTGTAGATGTACCACAGTTTCCTTATCCACTCATCTGATAATGGACATTTGGGCTGGGTCCACCTCTTGGCTATTGTAAATAGAGCTGCAATAAACATTGGAGTACAGGTATCCCATCGGCGTGATGATTTCCATTCCTCTGGGTATATTCCCAGCAATGGAATTGCTGGGTAATATGGTAGATCTATCTGTAATTGTTTGAGGAAACTTCATATCATTTTCAATAAAGGCTGCACCATTTTGCAGGCCCACCAACAGTGAATGAGAGTTCCTTTTTCTTTGCAACCTCTCCAGCACTTATTCTCAGTCTTTTGAATGTTAGCCATCCTAACTGGAGTGAGATGGAATCTCAAAATGGTCTTAATTTCCATTTCGCAGATGTGGAGTGAGGTTGAGCATTTTTTCATGTGTCTGTTGGCCATTCATATATCTTCCTTTGAAAAATGCCTATTCAGCTCTTTTGCCCATCTTTTGATTGGGTTAATTGTTTTTTTGCTGTAAAGTTTGAGTTCCTTGTGTATTCTGGATATTAATCCTTTGTCAGATACATATATTGCAAAAATTTTCTACCACTCTGTTGGTTGTTTTTTTACTCTGTTGATTATTTCTTTTGCTGTGCGGAAGCTTTTCAGTTTGATATAATCCCATTTGTTTATTATACCTTTAGTTGCCTGCACTTTTGGGGTTTTTATTCATGAATTCTGTGCCCACTCCTACTTCCTAGAGTGTTTCCCCTATGTCTTCTTTAAGAAGTTTTATTGTTTCAGGATGTATATTTAATTCTTTAATCCATTTTGAGTTGATTTCAGTATATGGTGAAAGGAACAGGTCTAATCTCATTCTCCTACATATGAATATCCAGTTTTCCCAGCACCCCTTGTTAAAAAGCAGTCTCTTCCCCAGCATATAGATTTGCTGCCTTTGTCGAAGATCAGATGGCTGTAGGTGTATGGATTGATTTCTGGGTTCTCTATTCTATTCCATTGATCTCTGTGTCTATTTTTATGCCAGTACCATGTTGTTTTGGTTATTATAGCTTTGTAAAACAGTTTTAGTCAGGTTGTGTTATGCTTCCAGCTTTCTTTTTTTTTGCTCAGGATTGCTTTGGCTATATGTGGTCTTTCATTGTTCCATAGAAACGTCTCCATATCTTTTTCCATCTCAGAGAAAAATGTCATTGGAATTTTGATGGGGATTGCATTGTATCTATAAATCACTTGGGTAATATGGACATTTTAACAATGTTAATCCTTCCAATCCAAGAGCATGGGATACCTTTCCATCTTCTTGTGTCCTCTTTATTTTCTCTCAACAGTGGTTTGCAGTTCTCTTCGTAGAGATTTTTCACATCCTTAGTCAGCTTTATTCCTAAGTATTTTATATTTTTGGTGGCTACTGTAAATGGGCTAGCTTTCTTGATTTCTTTTTCTCCATGTTCACTGGTGGAGTATAGAAATGCTACTGATTTTTGTGTGTTGATTTTGTATCCTGCTACTTTGCTGAAATCATTTATCAACTCTAGGTGTTTTTTTACAGAAGCTTTAGGCCATTCAATATATAGGATCATATTGTCCACAAAAAGGGACAGCTTGACTTCATCCTTTCCAATCTGGACGCCCTTTATTTCCTTTTCTTCTCTGATTGCTCTGGCTAGTACTTCTAACACTATTTTGAATAGGAGTGGCAAGAGTGGGCATCCTTGTCCAGTTCCTGCTTTTAAGGAAAAAGCTTTCAGGTTTTCCCCATTCAGGATGATATTGGCAGTGGGCTTATCGTATATGGCTTTAATTATGTTGAGATAATTTCCATCTTGCCTAACTTGTGGAGAGGCTTTATCGTGAAAGGATGTTGAATTTTGCAAATGCTTTTTCTGCATCAATAGAGATGAGCATGTGGTTTTTGTCTTTGCTTTTATTAACGTGGTGTATCACATTTATTGATTTGTGTATGTTGAACCAACCTTGCATCCCTGAGAAGAATCCCACTTGACCATGGTGCATAATTTTGTGTATGTGTTGATGTATTCTGCTAGCTAGTATTTTATTAAGGATTTTTGCATCTATATTCATCAAAGATATTGGCCTGTAGTTTTCTGTTTTTGATGCATCTTTGTCTGGTTTTGGTATCAGGGTGTTATTTGCCTCATAGAATGAGTTTGGGAGAATGGCCTCTGTTTCAATCTTTTGGAACAGTTTGTAGAGAATTGGTGTCAGTTTCTCCTTGAAGATTTGGTAGAACTCTGCAGTGAACCCATCCGGTCCTGGGCTTTTCTTTGTTGGGAGCCTATTGATAAGAGCTTCAATCTCTTTTATTTTTATTGGTCTGTTCAGATATTCTATATCTTCTTGGCTCAGTTTTGGTAATTTGTATGCATCCAGAAATTTATCCATTTCCTCAAGATTTTCAAGTTTGTTGGCATATAGATGTTTTTAGTAGTTTCTAATGTTTCCTTGTACTTCTGAGGTGTCAGTTGTAATACCACCTTTTTCATTTCTAATTTTTGTTATTTGGGTCTTTTCTTTTCTTAGTTAATCTTGCTAAAGATTTATCAATTTTATTTACCTTTTCAAATAACAAACTTTTTGTTTCATTGACATTTTGTAATGTTTTTGGGGTTTCTATTTCATTCCGTTCTGCTCTGATCTTATTTCCTTCCATCTACTAACTTTAGGTTTGGATTGTTCTTGTTTTTCTAGATCTTTAAGGTGAAGTGTTAGGTTGTTTATTTGCCATCTTTCCATTCTTCTAAAGTAAGCATTTAGTGCGATAAAATTTCCCCTTCATACTGCTTTTGCAGTATCCCACAGTTTTTGGTATGATGTGTCATTATTTTCATTAGTTTCAAGAAATTTTTAAATTTTCTTTGTAATTTCTTCTTGGACCCACATGTCATTAAGTAGAATGTTGTTTAATTTCCATGTGTTTGTATAGTTTTCAGAAATTAATTTATTATTGATTTCTAATTTTAATCCATTGTGATCAGAAAAAATACATGGAAAAATTCCAATATTTTTGAATTTGTTGAGACTTCAACATGTGGTCTATCCTGGAGAACGTTTGTGACCTAACATGTGGTCTATCCTGGAGAATGTTCCATGTGCTGATGAGAAGAATGAATATTCTGTAGTTGTTGGATGGAATGTTCTGTAGATATCTTCCAAGTCCAATTAGTCTAAAGTATTGTTTAGATCTTGTGTTTCTGTTAATTTTTGCCTAGATGATCTGTCCAATGATGAGAGAGGGGTGTTCAGGTCCCCTGCTATTATGGTGTTAGTGTCTATCTCTTTCTATAGATCTAATAGTGTTTGCTTTGTAAATATGGCTGCTCCAACATTAGGTGTGTATATATTTATGATTATTATGTGTTCTTGATGCATAGATACTTTTATCATTATATAGTGGCCTTCTTTATATCTTTTTTATGGTTTTTGCTTTAAAGTCTATTTTATCTGATATAAGAATAGTTATTCCAGCTCATTTTTCATTTCTATTTGCATGATATATCTTTTGCCATCCTTTCACTCTTAGTCTATGTGTGTCTTTACAGGTCAAGTGAGTCTCTTGAAGACAGCATGTTGTTGGGTCCATCTTTTTAATCCAGTCAATCAGTCTGTGTGTTTTGAATGGGGCATTTAATCCCTTTACATTTAGAGTTATTATTGAAAGGTGTTGATTTACTCCTAGCATTTTACTGATTTTTGTTTAGATATCTTAAGTACCTCTTGTTCCTTTCTAATTTTATTTGTCTTCTGTATTTGTTGGTTTCTTGGGGTGATAGATAAACTATTTTTTTTCTCTTTTGTTAGCATGTATGTTTTGCTGATAGGTATTGTTCTTTTTTGTGTATTCATGGCAGTGATGGTTGTTTTTGTGGTATCAAACCTAGTACTTTCTTGAGAATTTCTTGTAGGGCTGGTCATGTGGTAGTAAACTCCCACAGATTTTGTTTGTCTGAGAAATCTACTATTTGTCCTTCATTTCAGAAGGATAGCCTTGTTGGGTAAAGTATTCTTGGCTTGCAATTTTTGTCCTTTAGTGTTTTGAATATATCATCCCACTTTTTTCTGGCTTTTGGGGTTTCTGGTGAAAAGTCTGATGTTATTCTTATTGGGACTCCCTTATAGGTGACTTGCTGCTTCTCTCTTGCAGCTTTTAATACTCTCTCTTTGTTTTTGAGTTTTGTCAGTTTGATTATCACATCTTAGAGAGGATCTTTTTGGGTTGAATGTGTTTGGTGATCTTTGGCATTCCTGAATCTGGAGATCAGTGACTTTCCTGTACCTGGGAAGTTTTCTGCTATCATTTCATTGAATATGTTTTCAATTCCATTTCCTTTTTCTTCCCTTTCTGGAATACCCATGATTCGGATATTTGAGGGCTTAAGTTGTCAGTTGTCTCTCTTAGATTTTCTTCATTTTTTGTGATTTTTTTTCTTTTTTCTGGTCTGCTTATGATAATTCAAACAGCCTGTCTTCAAGGTCAGAAATTCTCTCTTCTGCTTGTTTAAGTCTGCCAGTTAAACTCTCTGTTGTGTTTTTTATTTTGTTGAATGAATCCTTCAGCTCCACAAGCTCAGCTACATTCTTTTTCAAGCTGTTGATTTCCTGTGCATTTCTTCTTTTAGATTCTGTATATTTTTTCTCATTTCATTGTGTTGTTTAACTGAGTTTTCTTGTATCTCATTTAGTTTCCTTAGAATAGTTACTCTAAATTCCTTGTCTGTCATTTCAAAGACTTCCTGTACTATAGGATCTAGCACTTGAAAGTTATTAATTTCCTTGGTGGTGATGTACTTTCTTGATTTTTCATATTTCTGGTATCTTTCCTTTGGTGTTTTATCATTGTGGCAGGGGGTATCACAGTCCACTCATTTCACCCTGATGTCTGGCTAGGATCCTGAAGGGACTGCCACTTCTGGGCTGCAGAAACTAGCCTGGGTCAGAAATCCCACGCTGCCTGCCTTCTTCCACATGGCTGACTCAGGGTGTGGGGTCCCCAAGCCTCTTAGGACTCTCCTGGTGGCAGGGAGGGTCTGGGTCAGAAGTCCTGCCCCACCTGCATTCTCCAGCTGGGCTGGCTGAGTGTGTGGGGACACAGAGGCTCTTAAGTCACTCTCAGAGGCAGGGACCAGCCTGGGCTGGAAGTCCCACCTCCCCACCTTCTTCGGGATGGCTGACTCAAGCTGTGGGTGATCACAGCCTGTTAAGTCACTCTTGGAGGTGGGGACTGGCCTGGACCGGAAGTCCCTCCTCACCTGCCTCCTCTAGCTTGGCTGGCTTGGGGTGTGGAGGCTCCGAGCCTCTTAATTCACTCACAGAGGCAGGGACCATCCTGGGCCAGAAGTCCTGCCCCATCTCTTTTCTCCTGTTCGGCTGGCTTGGGGTATGTGGGCTCAGAGCCTCTTAAGTCACTCTAGGAGACAGGGACTGGCCTGGGCTGGAAGTCCCTCCCCACCTGCCTTCTCCAGCTTGGCTGGCTTAGGGTGTGGGAGCCCCAAGGCTGCTAGGTCTCTCCCAGCAGTGGGATTGGCTGGGCCGGAATTCCCACTCAGCCTGCCTTCTCTGGCCTGGCAGGCTTGGGTCATTTGGGCCCAGAAGCTCTAAAGTCTCTCTGTGGAATGAGGAGCAACCTGAACTGGGGTACCACGGTGGGCAGCTCCCATCCACTCAAGTGAAGATCTCGGGCCCTCCATTGCTGCTCCTCAGTAGCTGCAAATTGGTTGCTCTGTGGGAGAGAGCAACACCAGGAACCCACTACTCTGCCATCTTGACCGGAACTCAACTATGACCCATTTTTAGAAAAATGAAAAACAAACAAACAAACAAACAAAAAAACAGTGAGGGATGGCCAGTTAACTCGGTTAGTTAGAGCACAGTGTTAGTAACAGCGAAGTCAAGAGTTCAGATCCCCATACCGGACAGCCACAAGAAAATATAAATAAATAAATAAATAAATTCAGAGCACTTCTGATGTGTCTTCCACTTTATTTACTTTATCTCCCTTCCATGCCCTTTCATCTTCTTTTCAGGCAGCACACAATACAATTGCCCCAAATACCTACATTCATATCTTTTTTTTTTTTTTTTTTTTTGTCTTTTTCGTGACCAGCACTCAGCCAGTGAGTGCACCATCCATTCCTGTATAGGATCCAGACCCATGGCAGAAGCATCGCCGTGCTCCCAGCGCTGCACTCTCCCAGGTGCGCCAGGGGCTCGGCCCCATATCCTATTAAATTTTCACATCATCATATGGTTTACACATTTTCTTCTTTGGTACTTGTCCAGATTTAGATTAGTTTTTATAGGGCTCGTCAGTTAGCTCAGCCAGTTAAAGTAGGGTGCTGATAACATCAAGGTTCAAAGTTTGATACCTTTACTGACCAGCTGCAAAATAATAATAATAATAAATAAATAACAAACTTTTGAAAATTATCACTGAAAAAAGTTTTATTATTAAAGTAAAAATTTTTAAGTTGATATGAGTGGAAAAGTTTACTGAGATACTCAGATCTGAGCTAAAATCAATGTACATGTGTCAAAATTAGTGCTTTGTACTTTAAATATAAAGATATTTTAAAAATTTTTATGAAGACCAATATTTTTAGCTTCACTATATAAGTGACAACATAAGGTATTTCTCTTTCTGTGCTTGGCTTATTGTCTCCAAGCTCATCGATGCTGCTGCGAATGGCAGAATTCCATTTTTTTGTGACTCATTAGTATTCCATTTTGTATGTATACACACCACATTTTCTTTATCTAATCATCTGTCGATGGACATTTAAGTTTATTGTACAGAAGTAGAGAGTATAACAACGGTTACTACAGACTGATAAGGGGAGATGAAAAGGGAGATGGGGAGATGGTGGTCAATGGATACAGAATTGTAGACAGGAAGAATGAGATCACGTGTTCTATGACAATATAGGGTGACTACAGTCAACAACAAATTACTGCATAAATTCAGGTAGCTAATTGAGAGGATTTTGAATATCTCCAACATAAAGAGCTGACAAACATTTGAGGTGATGGATATGCTAGATACCCTGATATGATCACTGAACACTGTATAAATGGACCCAAATATCACATTGTACTCCACAAATATATACAATTATCATGGGTCAGTTAAGAAAAAAAAAATGAAAAAAAAATGGAGAGAATAGTGGTTATCAGAGTCACATAAGGAGAGGAGGGGTGAATGAGGAGAGGTTGGTAAGCAGGTTGAATGTTACAAAGCTACAGTTAGATAGGAAGAATAAATTCTGCTGCTCTAGGGTGACTATAGTTACTAATACTGTATATTTCAAGATAGCCAGAGAAGAGGATCTTGAATGTTATAACCACAAAGGAAAGATTAATGTTTAGGTGATAGATATGCTAATTATTCTGATGGGATCATTGTACAATATATGCATGTATTGAAACAATAAACTGTAATAAATGTAACAAAATGTAACAAAATTTATTTGTTAATAAATAAAACAATAAATGGGGCTGGCCTGCCAAAAAGAAAAAAAAAAAAAGAAAAGAAAAGAAAAAGAAAAAGTACAATGAAAATTTTTTAAAAAGAAAAAAATAAATTAAATAAGTAGTTAATTTTAAAAATTTATGGAAAGATTCCTATGGTCTTTCAATTCTATCTTTCCACAAACTTTTTGAAGTACCCTATTAGACTCTCACAAATATTTGTCGATTACACTACTTAGAATGAGAAGCTCCAAAAATCTACCTTGAGACGAATTCTGTTTCTGACAAAAAGCATCTCTGATTGCAACCATAGAGTCAATTAGACATCCTACTGCAAACCTATCAAAGTATCTGCCTCTGAACCTTTCTCTGCCACCTCTTCTATGGCAATGGAAGAATGGCTGTGCTCTTCACAAGGCCTAATTCCTCCACTTTTGCTCCAAATTTTGTCCCCTCTACTCAAGCTTACATTAGGACTGTGTTCTGCACTCGCACACATTTTATTCTGTATCATTAATCTTTTCTATCTATTGGCCGATTCTCATTAACAAAACCTTACTGTATCTAATTCATCTCTAACATAATGACGATGAAGATGACGATGATGACGATGATGATGATGATGATGTAAGACAGGGAAAAGAAGAGCAACAGTCAAAACAGAAATAAACATTCAGTAACTCCTATTATCATTATTTCTCTCTTTACAGTCAAACTAAGTCATGGTACCCAGTTTTTGGTTAAACCCTAGACTAGGTGTTGCTGTGCAGGCAGTTTTTAGATGTGATTAAGACATAAATCAATAGATTTTGAGTAAAGCAGATTACCTTCGATAATGTGAGCAGACCTCATGCAATCAGTTAAAGGTCTTAGAAAAGATTAAGATGCCCTGGGGAGGAAGTAATTGTGCTTCCACGCAGCCTTCAGACTTGAAACTGCAACATCAACTCTTCCCTGGGCCTTCAGCCTCCTAGTCTACCCTGCAGTTTCCGGACTTGCCGGCCTCCTCAATCATGTGAGCCAATTTCTTAAAATCTCTTTAGATGGACAGATAGATATTTGGATATAAATACACATATAAACTGGTTTTGTTTCTCTGGAAATCCTGACTAATGTACCCACTAAACAATCTAAATCTTCCAATACAGTTGGCCTGTCTTTTTTGCTTGTTTAGTTATTAACATCCATTATCTCAATAAATCATAGAATAATTCCTGAAACATAGTATATGCTCAAAAAATGTGATGTAAGGGCCAGCCCGTGGCTCACTTGGGAGAGTGTGGTGCTGATAACACCAAGGCCACGGGTTCAGATCCTACATAGGGATGGCCGGTTGCTCACTGGCTGAGCGTGGTGCAGACAACACCAAGCCAAGGGTTAAGATCCCCTTACTGGTCATCTTAAAAAAAAAAAAAAAAGTAATGAACAGGTACAGTGTATACTACGGAGTAGAGATAAGGAATAGAAATGACTCTAATGGTCTCTAAAACCACTTTAACCATAATTCAGAAGCTTCTGTTCTGTTTTAGCCTAGAATATCTCTATCATTCATAATAAAAGTAATATGTCTCAAACCATTTACCCATAGTTTATTTTTATTTTTTCCAGGGGAAGGGGGAAACCTAAAAATCATAGTTTGGTGACTTTGTGTTTGTCATTCCATATTGTGGTAATCCATAAGTTTCATAGTATTTATGTTTTAAACATAGTTACATTTAAGTGAAATTCTGCAACATTGCTATATACTCAACAAGAGCTGGAGACTATTAGTAGTCCAAGGTCCCAAGAAGTAACTATCTTCATAATAAAGCTTTACTTTGTGAAAACTTACCTTAATAATAACTTCTTCTTTGACTAGCCCCTAGTCAGACTCCAGATCCTCTGAGGATATTTTTGCTATCTTTCCATGTATGATTTACTTTATTGTATTTCATGTACCACAATACCATGTAACTAAAATAAGAAAAAAATTAAATAATCCATTCTGAAGCATGCTCAATTTTAGAAATGTATTTGGAAACCTTTCTTTTATGACGCAGATCCCTTCAAAAAATGAACCTCTCAGGAGGCAGTTTTGAAAAGTGCGTATCCACATGGATGGCACAGATTTTCGACACAATGAACAATATAACAGCAATTGTGATTTTTTAATGTGCTTGTGTACAGGTTTCAATTTCAGGAACGGAGGAAAGCGCATCCCCATGTCATTGCTAGCCTTCTGAATGAACTTCTAGTCAAGTGTACAACACAAAGAATGCTACTTTTACTTAAATATGCATTTAAGAATCCCAGAATTTCCAAATGTAACTACAGAGGAGAATTTCAAAGTGATGAAAATGATTTTGTCTTAAAATCACATTTTTGCCAGTATCAGTGCCACTATTTTGCAGAATCAAAGTTGTCTGATTGTGGTGTCAGCATCTTTTATAGTAAATCTCTAAACTGAGATTTTTTAAACTGGGTTTTGCTCAAGGGTGTTTGTGTATTGGATGGGGTATGCAGGATGCTAGAAGGAAAGAAAAACTAAGACTAACCTGTATTTAATTATCAGGTTGTTAATGCTTAGTCTCTTTGCCCCCTGCTTATCCATTGCTAATAGCAGTTCAAGATCATAGTCTCTGGGCTGCCCATACATGGAAGGTCCCATCTTTATTTTCTGCAACTTTTATAGATGTCCCTTCTCCTTTTTTGTGTATGGCTTCCCTCTCTTCTGAATTTCCTTCTAGCTATTTACTTCCTTTTTAACAAGATATCTTTGACTAACATGTAATAAAGACAACTTTACATGGTAAAATAAATGGAATTGTTTTCTTTTGTAACAGCTAATTGGAGGGGAATGGGTAGTTTCCAGTGCCTGAAAATTTCCATTTGCCCTTCTGCCGTCTTGGAAGGAAGAGAGGAATGCTGTAAAGCAAGGTGTCCTGGGTCTTCAGCACTTCAGAGCCAGTCAGAGGACACTGCTATGCCCTGAAACAAGTGTCCAGTGTCATTCTTCCACCCACTTACCCTGCTTCTTGAGGCGCCAGAAGTTTGGAGCCTGTCTATGGGACAAAAGAAGTGAGGATGCTCATACAACAGAGCCAAGGTTGAGTGAGTTCTACATGCATGTGTGACTACGCTAAGAGATTCTAGTCAAGGCAGGGATGAGGATTCCAAATGGGTCAGAGAAGAAAAGTTCAGTCAGAAGTTTAGGATGGTGTTTGGGGCCACTACGATGAGCCACTGTGTGGTTTCTACTCAACAGCCCAATAAGTAAGTCTCTTCCTAGCCCAGGATGTCATGTCACAGCTCTTTTGTTTACAGACCCAAGGATCTGGGATGAGCACTGGAGTGCTATGGCTGGAGATTTCCAGCATAATGTGGGGGAGACCCTTTTCCCAAATTCATCCCTAAGCAAAAAGTCAAACGTATGACTTAAATGTGGCTGCTGGTATCACTATTCATCTTCCTATTTCACAGCTTACCCACATCTGGGACATCTGAAGCTCTACAGTGACCAAGGGTACTGTGATCTTGGAGGACAACTGTCCACTACACTTCCCAACTTTCCCTGAGACTCTCCACTGCTGTAAAAACAAAAATCTTCAGTGTGGAATTCTGCACAAATAATACCACCCCATTTTCCAATCATTTATATATATTTTAAATGTTTTTGCTTTGTACCTTCAAAAATCACCCTTAGTAAATGTTAAATGAAATTATCCTTTGTGATCATCTCTGGCATAGTAGGTATTCTCAGAAAGGAAAGCCTGCTAAGAAGAAAGCTTTGGTTGGTGCTATAATCTGAATGTTTCTGTCCTTCCAAAAAGCATATTTTGAAACTAAATCCCCAATGTGATAGTATTATGAGGCGAATGCCTTTTAAAAAACAGAAATGATTTATGAATATGGAAGCTTCATGACTGGGATTTGTGCTCTTATGAAAGGACTTGAGAAAGCCCATTTGTCCCCTTCTACTCCATGTGAGGATGCAACAAGAAGGTGCCATAAATGATGAACAGGCCTTCATTTAGACGGAGACACCAGATCTGCCGGTGCCTTCATCTTGGACTTCCCAGGCTCAGAACTGGAAGAAATAGATTTCTGGTTGTTTTTTGTCTTTGTTTCCAAAGATGACTGGTAAGGGGATCTTAACCCTTGACTTGGTGTTGTCAGCACCACGCTCTCCCAAGTGAGCTAATCGGCCATCCCTATATAGGGATCTGAACCTGTGGCCTTGGTTTTATCAGCATCACACTCTCCCAAGTGAGCCACAGGCTGGCCCTAGATTTCTGTTGTTTTTAAATAACTCACTCTAAGGTATTTTGTTACAGTCAAAGGAACAGACTAAGATAGTGGAAGCAGAAAAGAAATCTCTCAGGTCTCTTGACCTACCCTTCTTGGGCTTGGGTGTTTGAGCACCTGCTTTTGATTGGTGGGGATTAAAATGGGACTTTCTTTAACCAGGCCCAGAACTTGTACTGTGATCTCCTCATAGCTAAGCATACATAGGGCTGAGAAAACTAGACTTGTGAGTCAGAGGGGCAGTTTCTGGACACCACTGACTTCTTTTCATTAACCTTGCCTGCATTCTTTTTAAGGAGATCCCAACATCTTTCCTTCTGTAACCTTGGATTTACTGGGAAGGCCACTGCTCTAAGGGCTGATGAGACCCTAAACGTCTACCAGATTTTTCCCAGAGCCACTCCCCCTGAAACAGTTGTGGATATGAAATATTAAGTGGGAAGGGAAAAATCTATATATCTCAAATTGGCACAATCATGGAAGAGTTTTGTAGCCCAGAGCAAGGGAATTTGTAGCTTGTTGATACCCTGGCTGCCAGCTGCATACGCTATGGCTGTGACTCAGGGTCTTAGTTTAGGCTGCCATAACAAACTCCTATAGACTGGGTGGCTTAAACAACAGCATTTATTTCTCACAGTTGTGGAGGCTAGGGATTGTAAATCAAGGTGCTGGTAGATTTGATGCCTGGTGAGTGCAACATCCTGGCTTGCAGGTGGCTATCTTCTCCTTGTGTCCTCACAGGGAAGACAGCAGACATTGTCTCATTCATGTTTCCTTTACACAGGCTCTAACTCCATTCATGAGTGCTTCACTCTTATGACCAAATCACCTCCCCAAACTCCCATTACCTTCTACCTTCACACTGGGGGTTAGTATTTCAATTTATAAATTTTGGGGGACATAAGCATATGGTTCATTGTACCTGGGATCTGGATCCATACCTCAGTAGCCCCACCACAAGTTCTAGATATCTTGCATGGCACATCTTTTATTTTTTTTTAATTTTTATTGATTTAAAATATATATAACATAAGCTTTGCTATTGTAAGCATTTTGAGACATAATTACATTTACAATATATGTGACCACCACCTCTATTTCTAAAACTTTCCTGTTACCCTGAACATAAACTCTTTATACATTAAGCAACAACTTTCTGTTTTCCCTTCACTTATTTATTCACCCCTCACTATTTTCCCTTTCCTGTTCTCTCTAACTTTCATTCACAGGGTTTAAGATTCTGGTTTTGTCTACATGAATATGCAGTCATTTCTAAGGATTAGGGCTTACTGAATACCATACCTATAACCCTGTGCAAACCCCTGAGAGTGAATGATTGCTTCTTTGAGCAGGACTTCTCGAGGGAGGAGCCTAGTGAAAAAAATCCAGCCTTATTCTCTTACATGGTGGATGTCTCAACAATGGATTCTTAGGGATATAAAATAAAGGGATAGAGGATTTCTCATTTCAATTCTGATCTCCCCTCATCATCACAGTCATTAGCTCCAATTCTAATCTAGTTTCAGCTGTATGACTTTGGATAAGTCATTTTATTATGTGCTGCATTAAAAAATTGATTAAAAAGCCACATTGAGAATCTCTTGCATATGACATAATTTATGATCACTAAAACTTTAAAAATCTCTGCTCAGGCATTGAAGACGAGTGTGAGCCAGTCAATATTCTTTGGTTGCAAAGAAACCTTACCTTGGCTGAACTTCCAGTTTCAACTTTGGCTCTAAAATACTTAGAAGTTGTCACTCCCATGTTTACAACAAGACAATACAGGACAAAATGAAAATCTGTGACTTTATATTGACTCATCAAAGAAGCAAGTTTGCAGGGCAAACCACAGCCCTGAGATCTATAAAGAGAGGGGAAAAGATAAAGTAATACCCTAGCCTCCTTACTTGGAGCAAAAGCCACTGGCACCTTAAACTGGTAGGAAAACTCATATGGTAATTGCTGGAAGTTGAGTATAGATTAGTGTAAGCATAAATAAATCCTGTGGGATTCAATCTTAGGACACCTCTCCCCATCTCCAGGACCTCCACTAGGTTCTCAAGGTAAGGATCTGAGACAATCCCCTTACAGATTAGATAGAATCATCACTGGGAAACAATAATAAAGGATTACTGTCCAGGATTACTCTCCAGAAACAATGACTTTTCCTATACCTTGTCCCAGATCTGTCAGAAGGGTGTTCCTCTGACTCCAATCCCACTAGCCTTCCTGTATCAACTATGGGGGAAGGGGTAGAACTGTACAAGAAGAAATGCCTGTGATAGGCACAAGCTAAGGCACTGGCCCACTAAAAGGCTGACATTTAATTAGAGTATTACAGAATATTCCCTTCCCCCATACATTACTATATCAATAGGACTTATGAGTCAGATGGCCAGGTTCCAGTATAAAAACAGTGGATTACAGCTGAAAGTGGATCACACTGAATGTGGATCATACAGACTGTCTCTAAGAAGGGCTACATAGCAAAGCCCAATGTCAAGTGGGAAAACTAAAACAAGGACACTAGTAAAATTGGAAGCCTGAGGCACCTATGGCTACAGTAAACATTAAACAAGGTACAACTCTAGCTATATAAACATAAACCTCACAATAAAGATCTATTAATCTCAGTTCCTATTAGCAAATCTTTTAACATGTTCATATTTTAACAAAAAATATCACAAGGCACGTTAGAAGGCAGGAAAAAAAAAATGTCTGGAGAGACAAGCAGGCATCAGAGCCAAACTCAGATACAATAAAAATGTTGGAATTATGAGATGTGGAATTTAAAATAACTATGATTAATATGTTAAGGGCTCTAATAGGAAAAATAGACAACATACAGGAACAGATGGGTAATGTAAACAAAGATAGGAATTCTAAGAAGCATAAGGAAACTCTAGAAGTCAAAAATAATGTAATAGAAATAAAGAATGCTTTTAATGTACTCATCACTAGACTTGAAATAGCCAAGGAAAGAATTAACAAGCTTAAAGATAGGTCAATAAAAACTTCCCACACTGAATGCAAATAGAAAAAAAAAAATGGAACAAAAAAAAGAGAACATAATATCCAAGATATTGTGAGATAATTTCAAAAGATGTAGCATTCATGTACTTGTAATATTACATGGCGAAGAAAAAGCAGATGAAAGAAAATAAATATTTGAAGTAATAATGGCCAAGATTATTACAAAATTAATTACAGATACCGATCCACCAATCAGGAAGCTCAGAGAATACAAAACAAAATAAATATAAAATAAACCAAACATACAGAAACAAAAAGAGAAATACTCCATGTTCTCACTCATATGTGGAAGGTAAAAAAGTTGATATCACAAAAGTGGAAAGTAGAATAGTGGTTACTAGAGACTGGTAAGGGGAAGTTGGAGGGGAGATGGAAAGAGGTTGGTCAATGGACACAAAATTATAAAGAGATAGGAAGAATAAGATCTAGTGTTCTATAGCAATATAGGGTGACTACAGTCAACAACAAATCACTGTATAACTTCAAGTAGCTAATTAAATGGATTTTGAATATTTCCCACTCAAAGAGGTGATAAGTGTTTGAGGTGATGGATGTGCTAAATACCTTGATGGGGGGAGGTGAGAGGTTGGTAAATGGGTACAAAGTTTCAAAGTTACAGTTAGATGGGAAGAGTAAATCTTGGTACTCCAGGATGAAGATACATAATAAGATTATATTGCATGTTTCAAGATAGCCAGAAAAGAGGATCTTGAATGTTATAACCACAATGAAATGATAAATGTTTAGGTGATATATATGCTCACTATTCTGATTAGGTAATTATACTATATATGCATATATGTATGTATTTAAACAACAAACTATACCCCATAAAAATGTACAATTAAAAAAATACTTTCAACTAAAAACAAAAAAAACCTACATGTAAACATGTCATGTTCAAACTTCAGGAAACCAGAAACAAAGAGAATATATTTAAATTACAAGAGTTAAAAACAAAAATTGCTAGCAATCCCACTACTGCCACTACTGAGTAACAAAGGAAAAGAAATTAGCATACTGAAGAGATATCTACATCCCCACATCCCCATGTTTATTGCAGCACTATTCACATAGCCAAGATATGGAATCAACTTAGTTGCCTATGGACATGTGAATGGATAAAGAAAATGTGGTATATACACACAATGGAACACTACTCAGCCATGAAAAATAATGAAATACTGTCATTTGCAGCAACATGGATGAGCCTGGAGGACAAGTTCTAGTGGTCTACAGTAGTGTTAGGTGTTTATAATTAATAAACTATTGTATGTTCTCAAATGTCTGGAAGAGAGGGAGTTCAGATGGTCTCATCATAAAAAATGATAAATTTTTGTGGTGATGGATATTCTCATTACCTTAATTTGATCATCACATTTCATCACATTTCAAAAAGTTTGTGAAAAAACAGGGTCAAAAGATAACACAATTTTTTTTCCAAAATTTTATTACATTTTATTTAATCAGATGACGGTTTTAGAAACAGAAGATGATTTAACAGAAAGCTAGTTATTCTTCCGTAATCAACTTTATTTCTTTTGAAAAATGATTACATTGTATATTGTTGACTAGAATAATCATCCTGATTCAAACATCACATGTTGCACAGATATTGATATTCAACACTGTACCCCACAGATATGTACAATCAACTATGTTATGATAAAACAAATCAACTTTATTTTTTTAATTGTTTTTTATTTTTTATTTTTATTTTTATTACAACTGATTGTACATATCTGTCAGGCACAGAACTGAATATCAATACCTGTGTGCAATATGTGATGCTTAAATCAGAATAATCAGTATATTCAACCTTACACACTGTAATCATTTTTTGTAACCCTTTATCAATTTCTCACTAACTTTCCTCCCTCTCACCCTTTCCCAGCTCTGCTGGCCTCAGTTCTGTTCTCTCCTTTTGAAAATTCAACAAATTATTGTGATTGTTGTATTTTTCTTTATTTATTTTAGCTCCCACTTATGAGAAAGGACATGTGGTATATCTCTTTCTGTGCCAAGCTTATTTCACTTCACATAAATCTCTCTAAGTTCATCCATGCTCCTGCAAATGACAAATTTCATTCTTTTTTTATGGCAGAGAAGTATTCCATTATGTATGCCATATTTTCCTTATCCAATTTTCCATTGATGGACATTTAGGTTGTTTCCAACTCTTGCCTACTGTAAGCAGAACTGTGATAAAAATGACAGTGCAGGTATCCCTTGACATGATGATTTCCATTCCTTTGGGTATCTACTCAGCAGTGAGATTGCTGGATCATGTGGGAGTTCTATCTGAAGTTTTCTGAGGTGCTTCCATATTGTTTTCCATAATGGCTGCACTAATTTACAGTCCTACAAACAGTGTGTTAACATTAGTTATTCTCTGTCTTTTTGATAATAGTCTAATCGGGATGAAATGATATCTCCATGTGGTTTTAATTTGCATTTCCCTGATGCTTAGAGATGCTAAGCATTTTTTCATGTGTCCGTCGGCCATTTGTATATCTTCCTTTGAGAAATGCCTACTTAGCTCCTTTGCTCATTTTTAAAATAGCTCACTTGTTTTACTACCATTAACTTCTTTGAGATAATACAAATTTCTCCATGAACTTTTTGAAGTACCCTCATACGTGTATTGTAATAGAACTATGTGCCTCACAAATGTGTACAATTATTATGTGTCAGTTAAAAAAATAGTTTCAGAACTGCTTTACATAAAGAAGAACAATCATAAGAATCGCAATGGACTTTTCACCAGTAATCAGGCAAGCAAGACCATCTTATCAGTGAAGATGTCCTGCTGGGCACTGTTATGTAGTGGGCACACACTGCCTGTATTTCTCATAGCAAGCTTCAGGGTGGCTTTTAATTTCCTTTTCCTTACTTAAGCAATGAGGCTCATGGAGGTGGGGAGAAAGTCTCCCCCCTCCCCTGAGGTCTTTGTTCGGCCAGTGTCTCTGGACCTTGGCATTAATTCAGTACTTCTACTGCAGAGAGTTTGTCTTCTAGAATTACTACTTTGAACTTACTGGAAAGAGTAGGAGTGCAGGTGTGTATTTATTTGTATTCCTCCTCCCCCACTTTATATTGTCTCTCAGGCCCTGTACCCTCCCCCCCTTCTATGCTCATCACCCCCCCAGTCAGTGGTTCCCACCTCCTTTCTCTATTGAACTCTATGGTGCCTGGCCCCTTTACTGCTGGGTCATACCTGTTTCCTTAGAACCCACCTTGTGGTGTCAGAGAGAGAGAGTTTCTGCAAAATCAGGAAATATTGGTTCACCCAAAAGACTCAGGAAGGGTGGGCAAACAACAATCTGACAGATGGTTTTCTCATCTCCTTCACAGGAACAACATTGCTGCTAGGGACCAAGCCCACCCTCAGAGGCAGGTCTGCCTTTTTGCCACGTGCTTCAGCAGCTGGGCTTTAGCGGCTCAGGGTTTTCGGATTCTTCCAAAATTACTGGCTATCCTGTACCACCTAGTGTGAAACCCAGCTGCCCCATCTTCCGGCTCATGAGAATCTTACAACCTTCCTCCCTCACCTCTAGCTCTTTCTGCTCCAGAGCTGAGGTTCTCAAGCTTCATCAGGGACACACCCACTGTATCCAAGGGTTGCCCCTGAACCAGCTCCTATGGGCGCTGAAGGAGAGGGGCTTAAATGCCTCAGGGGAAGAGACCAGAACCAGGGCTATAGCACCACCACCTGGTACCCAGTCCTAGCCAGCACTTCGCTTGGACATCTGCACTGTGTGTGGCCTCTTCCCTCAGCACGTTCCCCGCTGGGCGTGCAGGTTAAAGGAGGCCGCCTGCGTCCTTGGCCACCAGCAGGAGCGGGCTCCGCAGACGGGTACGTGGAGTTCTCTGGGTTTAGGCGCCACCGAAAACCGGTAAGGGACATTCGGATCGCAGCCGCAAAGGTCTTTCTAATCTCAGCCGGGCTTAATGGTCCCGCAGGTTTCTCGCCCTTGTTTCCAGGGCTGGGTTTCGCTGTGATTCCCAGATGGTGTCAACAAATCTTGCCTCTCTTCTGATGCTGGAACCCCCTCCCTCCAGTGCCCAGTATCCTAAGGGACGTTCTGGACTCCTTGGCACCACGAGGCACATCTGGGCAAAGGAAGATTTCTGGGATCCTTGAGAGCAGCCTATTTTACTACCAGAGATACATGACTGTCCTCCCGCCCCATTCTTCTCACTCCCTGCACAGCCAATACAACTGCTGGCCGAACAGGACCTACGGTCTTTCATCAGCGTGGGATCTGGCATATTGCTGGGATCACAGGAACCAGAAGCTCCCCAAGATCCTGGGAACGAGATGTCCAATGTGCCTCCACTCCCCAGAGCGTCTCCTCGGGGCCCGTAACTAAGGCAGGTGCTCACAGAATCTGACGATGGTCCTGGAAGCTTCCAGCCTCCTACCCTCTGTACTGTCAAGAAAATGCACGGATCTGTCTCTGGATTAACGGGTTTCCTTGGAATAAGGCTGCTCCAACTCCTGGGCAGAAGCCTGGAGGGTGAGCTGCTCCTCGACCTTAGATGGATCTCAGGATCTCTTGGACCCTGGAGGTTGCCTGGTTCCATTGGCTACAGAGTCTCTGCAGACTTGGGAGTAATAAAGTTTTGGATATTTTTGTTGTCTCTCAAGATTTTTTTGGTTGTATTTTGTCTATTTTCCCTCCTTCTTTCATAATCTTTTGTTCTCTCTTTTTTTCTCTCTGCACCAATCTTTGCAAGAAGAGCTTCAGAAACTGATGAAAATCCCCTAAGATAAAGCAGCGTTTTCAACACCGATAAGTGTTTCTAAAGGGGTACGTTTACCAGATCATGACAGGTTTACACATTTATGAATACATTTATGTTATAAAACCCCAAAGTAATCATGGGTATAGTAAAACAAAATGTGTTTCCAGGAATGATGAATTTCTATTTTCTACAGCTAGGACAATACTCTCCTTAAAGTTTATGCTCAGGTTTGCTCACACAGAGGACCTGCTCTTCTGCACTTGGTACAACTGGGAAGCTGCTTTGCCCCAGCAGGCCTAAGACCCCTTCTCTGTCCAAAGAAACTGGGATGGCCAGATAGCATAGACAGGAGTCACAAAAAGTATCCAGCCAGGGGAGTCTCAGGCCAGAGGGACAAAGAGACTTCCCTAGCTGGAAACAGATCAAAGTAACACACCACAAAACCTCTGAAAATTAAACATCACTGGGCCCACAGCCCTCAAACATAGTCCAGGTCCTGGGTGCCAAATCTAACCAAAGTGACTGCCTGCTGAAATAAAAGATTTAAATAGAGCCCAGAATCTCTTATAGACTGGATGTCAGGGATACAACTGAAAATCACCTCTTACACCAAGAACCACAGGAAAATCACAACTTCAATGAGAAAAGACAACTGACATCAACACTGAGGTGATTTTAAAACATTCATCTTTGAATTGTGTCAAAAACCAAATACAAATTATCTGGGGGGAAAATGAAAAAATAAAGAAATAGAAGTTATTCAAAAGAACAAAATGGAAATTATTGAACTGAAAAATATAATAAATCTCAGCGTGTGGGTGCAGTAGCAGAATGGAGATGACAGAAGACAGAATCAGTGAACTTGAGGACAGGTCAATAGAGTTTGATTACATTCTGAACAACAGAAAACAGACTAGAAAATAAAATGAACAGAGCCTCAGGAGCCTGTGCAACAGTAATGAAAGAGCCAATGTTTGTTTCATCAGAGTCCCAGGAGAGAGGGTCAGGCTAAAATGCTATTCAAGGAAATAATGGCTGAAAACTTCCCAAACTTAGAGAATCACACAAACCTACACACAGGAAAGTGAGTGAAATCAAAATAGGATAAATGCAAACAAAGATAATCATAATTAAATGTCTGGAAACAAGACAAAAATCTTGAAAGCAGATCTCTACCTGTAGGAGAATACCAATTAAAATGACAGAGGATTTATCATTTGAAGACATTGAGTCCAGAAGGAAATGGCACAACATTTTTGCAAGAGCTGAAAGAAAAAGAACTGTCAACCCAGAATCCCATATCCAG